>NC_134568.1:5289661-5589661 GCF_050947875.1 Dermacentor variabilis
AGCTTTGCTATCCGTCTTCCGGATTATACTCCAATTTATGTGGCCGAATTCATAGTCATGTGCTTGGCCGTATACAATATTCCGAACAACGTGCCTGCCATATTATTGCTCGCAGGCTGTCTGTCAGTTTTTATGTCGCTAGAAAGCACAAATAATTCACGACTGCGCCGGTCGCTACACGATTTTCATTCAACCTCATGGTAAAGAAATTCTGTTTTTGTGGATACCTGCACATTGTGAACAAGCACTTAATGGGATTGCGGTCAGCTAGGCAAAGGCATCGCTTGGTCGGTCAGTAGGCTTCTTTATACCCATCGTCACTCTTATGGTGGTAACAAGATTCCGAAGACGACGACAAGTCATATATGTAGAAAAAAATGAACCCCTCCTCGCTGCACCGGATAACGGGCATTTAGCGTTCCCTGGGAATGTCCGGTAGTGTCCCTCTCGGCAATGAGAAGTTTCGATCACACTATTAGGATGTCTAATACTAAACAAATAATTATATAATAACATGGTTCTGAAAGAAAGGTTTACTTAGAGAATCCCCTATTGCCTATGGGCATTCCTGTTTCGGTGATAACATTTTATCTTTTGGTGCAAGTGCCCTCGATCGAGCCCGAAATGAAGTGCGTCAGATTGTGCACGACTACGCCATTGCTGCAGGGGATTCTCTTGTCAAACACCTTTTCTTCATTATTAACAATGAATCGCATTATTTTCATAATCTAGCATCTTCCTGAAAATTGACATGACCATTTTTCAAGAAAAAAATAAACCACTGTTATTTAAATATAAGTATAGTACTGATCAATTAGTAAATATGAAGCAAGAACTTCATATTATGTTTCCATTGTGATCCATGACTATTGCTCCCTTCGTGGGTATGTGCCATAAGATGAAGGAAGAAGTAAAGGCTTGGCTTGTTTCATCTATCATTCTCCAAGAATTTTATTCATCTATGCCCCCAACATTTACGCCTCATCCGTTTAGCATGGGTACCAAGACGTATGGGACTCACTTTAAACGAGTCAGCAGAAACGCTAGCGACAGCATATCTTAAAGGCCCAGTACTGAGGATCTTAAATCCTTCGGCATACACCACGGCTGCAAGATTTAAAAAAACTGTGTTCAAGAAGAACATGCCGAAGCATGTGTATTTGACCGGGTATCACATCAAAAATTAATAAGAAATTACAGGTAAGAATAGATAAAGGACCAATTACAGACTGGATTAGCAAGACAGTTTGTAAAAATAAATCAGCAGAAATCCGAAGTAACCGAAGTTACATCAGAAGTACCGCAGGGCAGCGTCCTGGCTACTATCTTGTTCTTAATTTTTATTAATGGACTACCCTCATCCATCAGTACTAACACAAAGCTTTTCGCCAATGATTGCATCTTTCATAATGAAATGGACTTTCCTTCTGATCATATTGTGCACAACAATGTCTTAATATTAGTATCAGAATGGCGCGCGAAATGGCAGATGACTTTAAATGTAAGAAAATCAGCTTTGCTAAGAATAACAAGTAAACTAAACGTATCAAATTTTTTTCTACACCATTGGTGACGCCCAACTAACTACAGCCAAGTACACAAGTACCTTGGATTAATGATTTCAAGTGGCTTTAGATGAGAGGCACACGTAAACTATGTTACATTGTCCTCCTTAAAAAGATTATTCTTCCTTAAAAGGCGACTCCGATCTGCACCACCTAAAACAAAACTCTTAGCCTTCAGCACCTTTATTCGACCTATACTAGAAAATGTAAACGTACTTTGGTTCCAGGCCGCAAACAATTTGGTTACGAAGCTGAAAGGTGTGCAAAGAAAAGGCGTTAGGTATGTCTACAACAAATATGGTCTATTCGATTCACCCTCAGAATTAATTGAAAAATCTGGACTCATAACATTAAGTAATCGAGCTGAATTCGCACGCCAAAAAAAGCTGTTCCAACTCCTTCATAAGCAGCTCAAGATCAGCAATTCAAGATTTATATCTAAGTGCAAAATTTGACAATCACGCCACAAACATCCACTAAACTTACAAGAATACCGTTTCAAAACAAACTGTCCCAAATATTCTTTCTTCCCACGGGCAATTAGAGAATGGAATAGATTACCGTAATGTATAACTAGTTGTAACGATCTGAGTAAATTTTTGCATTACTTGAAAATCACTTGCGTACTACCCCCAGTTAGAAACTCGTGTAATTTTCTTATGTACTAGCGAAATTCTTGAATGTGATCATGCCTGTTCGTAACGTTTTTACTATATGATTTTTGCTCCCTCAACCCAAATAATATTGTATAAAATTTGTAACTGCGTATTGACACTATATATGTCACTGTTTTCCTTTCTCGTTTTGTTTTGCCCCACTGCACATTGCGATTTGCGGTATATAAAAAATAATGATATAAATAAGAAAGAAGAACATCTAAACACGCTATAAGCAAAGGTCATTGCGATAGACGCACACCAGTGCTAGTCAAGGTCGCGTATTGGAATATTTGACTTGCACTTAACCGTTCGTTTTCATTAAAGTTTTCATTAAGGTCACCAAATTACATTGCCGCATTCCGTCTCTGAATATTTACTTACGCAGGTCAGGTTTGGTGCCCTCCGCTCTGCGCTCTTTTTGTAATGAGGCGCAAACAATTCGAACCTTCTTTTAATGCGAATCATTCTCCTCCAAGTGCAGTCATGTTTTTGGCGGGCAAGGTATCTCGATGTTTCTGATGGGCCGATACCGGTGTTAGTGCAGTGTTAAAATTATGTGCCACTGGGGTGACTGAGTATGCGCCACTGGAGAGAGAAAGACAAAGTTAATTATATACTGCGGACATTAGCCGGGCTGATCGCCTGGCATGCTACTCCGGGTACTGGGTGATAATTATGATAAAGACTGCCATCCCAAAAGCACATAAACAGCCGCATACAGTCATAAACGCACATACATACACAATAGAGATATCTGCACACTTTTGTTAAGAGGAAGCTTTAGCTAGAGTGCTCCTATCTAAATACATGTAAAAGGAGAATTCGTTTTTCTCGGCAACGACCACACCGAATTTGACGAGGTTTGTTGCATTTACAACAAAAACTCAAAATCTAGTGACTGTTGGTTTCGAATTTTTGAGTTAGATTGTCAATTTTTTATTAAAAATTGGCAAAAATCGAAAATTTTCAAAAAACGGAACTATCAAGTTTACAACTCTGTAACTTAACCACTAAATATGATAATACAATTCTGTGAATTGCACCTAATAGTACATCTAAAGCGGACAAAATTGATATGTTACACATGAATATAAAAGAAATTTAATCATAGCGAAATACAACTTTTGCAAAACCGTTGTAACCAACGTAACGAATTCACGTAAGATGTAAAATGACATATTGAATTTGTCCGCTTTGAATGATCTAATGAATGCCGTTTACAGAACCACGATATCGGTTCTTGATGCAGAGCTATGAATTTGTAAACTTCGTGGTTCTATTTTTTTCAAACGGTCAAATATTTGAAAATCGTTTTAAGAAAATTCAAGCCCTAAATCGAAATTCCGCTTCCAACAGTCACTAGAATTTAGCTTTCTCTTTCAAATACGACAAATTTCATCAAAATCGGTCCAGGGGTTATCTCATAAAAACGTTTTTGCGTTTTACATGTATTTGAATAGGCCGCGTCGGAGTTGGGCCCGAGCTAAAGCTTCCTCTTGGCCGATCCCCCGTAGTGGGTTGAGACATACCCATAGGCACCAAACCAAAACAGAGCACATATTCCCTGGACAACAACGATAACGACAATGGTGAGTGCTAAGCTTAGTAAGTTTACTGTTTTGTTTCTAAAGAGCGCAAGTTACGTGCACACTGACCTGTCCAATGGCACTGCAATTATATTCAGCGGATCAGCGCATGTCGAAGAGGCATGTGTCTCCTCGATGCCACGTAATCGTCACCAGAGTCGCGCTCGATCCGGATATCACATAACTTGTTTTCCGTTTGTCTCGCACACTGGGAAATGGTACGCCATTAGTGAGGTGCTCAAGGAAATCTACCACGTCTACATGGCTCAATCCGCATACGGTGTGTTGGAGGAGAAGTACTACGCGTACCACCAAAGCTTCGTGGTGATGTACATCGCCGCCTTCCTTTTTGACATCATTTTCTTGGGGTGAGTTCACACGTAATGGTGCATCACTATTCGATTGTCTCACTATTAATGGTGCATCACTATTCGAACACAAAGGCGCGTTCTATTACTATCATGACCCACGGCTTCCCTGCAAATTAATCAGACTGCGTCATTTCGCTGTTCAATATCTAATATAGGCAGAAGCACTAGGCAAAGTATGAAGCAAATGAAACCACCTTTTCAGTATGTAACAATAAAGTATTATAAGAAAGCTGTCTGTTTGTCTAGTTGTACAGTGGTGCATTACAACAGAGAAGTTTGGTCTATTCGAAGTCCATGCTCTGCTCGCATCTCTATGCCAGCCAACATCTTCCCACCCTTAAATTAGCTGCAACTCCAGCTCCTGAAGACGTAAAGAGGTTACACACCGGTATAGGCATAGGCCAGAAACGGGTTATACCGACGGTTGGTCTGTAACTTACTGGGCTTTGTTAAGTGCCACTTAAGTGCGACCAAGGTTAGCGTGTGTTCGTCTTGCCTACATGTCGCTGCTTTTTTTTTTTTTTTTTTTTTTACAGCTGGCGAAGCTTTGTATGGCTAGGTTCTGGCGGATCTCGTCTCAGTGGACATAGACCAACAATTTTTCATACCTGGGCCAATCCCGAAGATAGTGCAATGCCGGGCCGACCCGCGGAGGAGGTAAAGCAGACGTTAAGCACTCCCCAATCGTGGGCCGATCCCGAAGATAGTGCAATATCGGGCCGACCCGCGGGGGACATGAAGCAGGCGGTAAGCCCTTCCCATACGTGGGCCGATCCCGAAAATAGTGCAATACCGGGCCGACCCGCGGTAGAGCGGAAGCAGCCCTTAAGCACTCCCCATACGTGGGCCAAGCCCGAAGATAGTGCAATGCCGGGCCGACCCGCGGCGGAGGTAAAGCAGGCGTTAAGCACTCCCCAATCGTGGGCCGGTCCCGAAGATAGTGCAATACCGGGCCGACCCGCGGGGGAGATGAAGCAGGCGTTAAGCACTTCCCATACGTGGGCCGATCCCGAAGATAGTGCAATACCGGGCCGACCCGCGGCGGAGGTGAAGCAAGCGTTAAGCACTCCCCATACGTGGGCCGATACCGAAGATAATGAAATACCGGGCCGACCCGCGGCGGAGGGATCGGCCCATTCGTGGGCCGATTCCGAAGATAGTGCAATACCGGGCCTACCCGCTGCGGAGGTGAAACATGCCTTAAAGGGCAACTTCGGCGATTTTTCTATGTCCACTGATCTTGATAAAATTTTGAATATATGTTCTATTTTGCGCTCTGATTATCTGTGCCAAACTATATGGCTGCAGGTCATTTAGCTTTCCTGAAAATGAATTTTAAAGATTGGTTGCGTTTCCGACTCATGACTTTCTACTGGCCACCCTGTGTCGGTGACGTCAGAGACTACACCGCCACTGCCGCTGAAATCGTCGCTTAAATCACCGCTGTCTAGTTCGGAAACTCTGTAAAAGCTCCCTGTGTCGTCAGGACACATCATCAGCTTCGCTTCTTCGGCGTTAGCGCCAAGTGTGCTGCGTGTTTAGCACGCGTTCTGCGTGTTTACATTATCGTAGTGTAGGATCTGACGTTGTCGAATCATCGTGCCGTCACACAAATCAGCTACACGTTTCGGTTTCGGTATCTCGTTTATTGGTTATTTAAAGTTATTGATGAATTTCAAAGCAAATTGAATCACCCTACCAGTGACAGGACTGTGAATGCCATTTGAATATGACAATATCCTATTCAGGTTTGAAAAACGCTGGAGTTGCCCTTTAAGCGCTCCCCATACGTGGGCCGATCCCGAAGATAGTGCAGTACTGACACGACCGGCGGCGGAGGTGCAATTCACAGCTTCGCTGGTCATCCTTATTCGCAGAGTGGAAGGGCACTGAATATCTTGATGTGCTCCTCTATAAATTACTCAGCAAGCGCAAGTGACGCTTTGCCTGGGACTACCGTTTCCCACGCCACCGAGAGGCAGCCTGCCCAGAGACTTTGACGACCCAAATTTTGCTCTAACCTCCCCCCCATTAATAGGGTCCCGAACCACCTCTTGGGATTGGTGAAAAAATGCAGTCCACTGATAGCATACGCTGCATGCTGTGATTATCAGAGCTAAATTTTGCAGTCGAGCGCGGCGCGTAGAGCTCGCAAGTGGATCACGAAGTCACTTTTCCTCAAACACTCTCTCATCAAAGAAGCCCTCTCCTCACCCTTTTCGGGCGCTTTATTCCGTAATATAGCGGATTCCCATACACGGCTGCTATTGTCGAATAGTTGATGCCACTGAAGAAGGGTGTTTGGAATCAATGCGCTTCTACATATTACTGTGCGTATTTATCGACGCAGTTTAATAAACAGGCTGAAGTAATATTAAGCGAAAATCTGCTTTCCAATTTTGATAAGGATTACGCACTTTCCGGAAGAAGCTGACTATCGGTTGTCCGTGGTAGGCAGCGGCCGCCCGCGTATACGCACGAAACTTTTGCCAGGCTGTTTATTGGTGTCGTATGCGTCGGGTCTCGCTAATTTCGATTAGTTGTGAACACTCAACTAGCATCGAACCACACGAAACTTAAGTTCGGACCACACGCACGCTTGTCAGCGCACGCTCACTCTTGTCCGCTCCCGGTTAGAAGCCTTGGCAGGCTTCGCTTCGTATAGAGCTGTCGACGGCGCTTCATAGTTCGCAAGTTGGATGTGGCTATACTATCCGTCGGTCAAGCTGCTGCAGGACAAAGCCGATGCGCACCCCGTGGCACGGCCTGACTGGACCACATGAGCGCAAGCGCGCACGCAAGCCATGTGGTGCACAAAGCAAACGTTGCGCATACGCACTTCAGCTGCCTATAACTACGATCCGCTATGTAGCGTATGGATACCGCAACCGCCGCGGGGTGCGGTGACGAGTTCGCTCGATGAGCGCGCATCAGTTCGATAAGGGCAACCGCGTTTTGCGCGTCGCAGGCGCCGAAATTCCAAATAGTGGCGCTTGCGCTAACGTCCAAAATCTAATTTCAACTCCGCACAACGGGGACGTTCAGTAGACGCAGCGTTGTGGACACGGCCCCTCTCCGCCGTGGCCTTCGCAGTGCAAGGCATTGAAGAATAGAGCGGGAGCACCGCCAAAGGGATCGTGGGCGACCTTTGATTGCCAATAACTCCGCTTCTGCTGAACGCACTGAAGTATCTTTTGCGCCAAAGTACTTCTCAAGTTGCCTATTTCAAATTCAAATGGATTTCTCAACTGCGATCAAAAGGGTTCAGGGCCCATTTAAGCATAATTCGCCTGAAAAATTATTAGGCAAGTACTATTGGCAGTCGTTGGCGGTATTTAATGGTGCATTGTTATCCGCTCTGTCCAGTCATGCAGCGCCTTTACCACTCCAAGGAAAGTCATTCATTCATTTTTATACTTGTCTGCCTTTCTAGACAAATATTGCAAATCACTGATCGTACTCGCATCCCTAGGCAAGCATATTGTTACGTGTAGCTAATGTACAAGTCTATTTACAATATATTTACACGTAGACCAACGGTGGCAAAGATGGCGACGCTATATCAAGCGGGCCACGTCGTCTTCTTTCTCCTCAGTTAAAACAGATCGGCTTGTCGTCCGCGGCTCGCCATTCGGAGGGGTTGCGCTGTCCATAAGAAAAGTAAGAAGGGCGCGGTGGGGACGTGCGTGGAGAAAGAGGTTCCGAGCCTAAGGAACGAATGGATTGCAGGCCGACATTGGACAACTCTTGACGGACGATGGCCTGAATCAAGGAGATTGTCACCGGAGAATGATCAGGTGGCGGGAATGAAGGGGCCGCCGGTTGTGCCGCTTCGACCTCACGACGAATGATGCGGGTCAAGTTGTCACATCGCGACGGCTGGTGGAAGAGGTCGTCACAGGATGACGTAGCAGCTGTGTTGGGAAGTCGTGTGATGTGCTGGGATACCCGGCGGCTTTTAGCATGCTCAAGACGGCGGCGCTCCTTGAGGATCTTATCGATGCTGGTGACGTTGGTAAGCACCAGTAAATTGAAGGCGTCGTCAGCAATGCCTTTGAGGACGTGATTAACCTTAACGTCAGCCTTGGCACAAAGGGCCAAGACGTCGAGAATGTAGGACACGTAGGACTCGGTTGACGTCTGTACACGTGTGGCAAGGGCTTTCTTGGCATTGACTTGACGACCGAAGGGGTTGCCAAAAAGGTCGCGGAGCTTCTCTTTGAAGAGATCCCAGCTCGAGATCTCCTCTTCGTGAGTCTGGAACCATGCAAGTGGAGCTCCGTCGAGGTAGAAAAGAACGTTCGCAAGCATAATAGTCGAATCCCACCTGTGACTGGTGCTGACACGTTCGTATAAGCGGAGCCAGTCGTCAACATCAGGACTGCCGACTCCGTTGAAAACACCAAGATCCCGAAGGGGGGAAACGGCGACGTAGGTCGGGGCTTCAGGCGGAGACGGTTGCGTAGATGAAGTGCCGCCAGCAGGAGCCGAAGTTGCACTGTCGCCGTTGCGACCGCTGCGAAGCTCCATGACGGGTACGGGGAATGTCCACCTCCACCAAATTAATGTTACGTGTAGCTGGTGTACAAGTCTATTTACAATATATTTACACGTAGACCAACGGTGGCAAAAATGGCGACGCTATATCAAGCGGGCCACGTCGTCTTCTTACTCATCAGTGCAGCCACACTGTGTCAGCTGTTCCGTAGCAATATAAATTATTTAAAATGTACCCTAAGAACGCGCATATAATGCCAGCTTCTTTTCTATAGCACATCACATTTGCGGCTCATAGTACATGCAAAACGAAACCATTTTCAGCGCAACTCTTCAGTTGCAGTTTCTTTATAAACATTGTCATCGTTAGGTATCCCAAGGAGAGCAGACGTTGAGGACATCGCGCCATTTTCACCACGCTGACTTCGCGAGAAAGGGTGGATGGAGGATGCTCTTGTTCTAGGCTAGATAAAGTCTATGTGGTGTCGGCGAACCGGAGCGTAGACGCGGTTCCCATTAATGTTTTTCGTTGTTACCTGGACGTCTGCTGCGTGAATATGGCACCGAACTTTTCGTCATCCGCATAAGCATGGCGTCCCAGTTGCAATCACTTGACGTCTGTATAAACCAACCCTTCGAGGACGGCGTCAAGCTCTGCTACGTGCAGTGGATGAGGTTAACAGAGACTGCTGGGACTCCCACTCCCACGGCTCTTGCGACTATCTCCTGCCACGTTCTGTAAGTGTATTTCGGACGCTTGGGCCAGCATTCTCGAAGCGCGTTCAAGACGTGTTGGATTAAAAATGTTTTCGAAGGCACGGAATACGAGTTTCTGAGGGAAGACATTTCTACACATGCGATCGACTTCTCTTCCTACAGTGCAAGCGGCTAGTACTACCAAGGTGCGATTCATCCAATGAAATGTTTTCACCAAGTGCCTTCTCGCACTTCTTGTGACATCACCTCTCTCGTGTTCCGCCTTTCATTCGCGTTGTATTTCGCTTTTTGTGTAGCCTCATTCATTTCTCGGTACGTCATTTTATGGGCATAACTGGTCAAATTATCATGACTATATAGTTTACCTCCTACATTCTTTCGAGCGACATCGTTTACAAGCGAAGTTATCAACCTGCGCAGGCGCCGCCTAGTGAGCCAGCTGCTGCCCCTAAAGCTGATCTACCTGTTGGACATGCTGCTGCACGTGTGCCACCTCGCCTCGGACTCAGTCCTCGTGGTGGCCCTGCTGCGCTGCTCGCCCGAGTCGCACGCGTGGGCGAAGCACGGGGAGCTGTGGGAAGGCAGGTGTCACGTGCGCTCGATGATCGTGGGCCTCGCGAGCATCGTCTACCAACTGGCCACCCTCGCGTGAGTGGGCCTTGCTTGACGCAGGAGAGGGAGACGAGCTGTAACAGCGCGAGGACAAAGGAGGATGCAGGGAAAGCGCCTGTTACGTGATGCATCTTTACTTCCTTGTCCGCTTGCCGTTGCGCTGTTTCTGTTGGCTTTGGAGATGAACCCATACGCGCATACTAGCCCTCAGAAAAATGACGGTAGAGGAAAGACGTCGAGGCAATTAAGGGGAAATTTTAGCTTGACGCGTAATCTGAAGCTCGCGGATGCACAAAAAATCGAAATTGTCAGAGCAATTTCAACGGGCTTGCTAATTACGTAACGGTGTCGCACGCAACGTGATGACTCTTAAGCAAATATACCAGCGTCATCTTGAAATGGAAAAGCAGCCGAAGACGGCGGTTACGGTGACTCACTGGGTCTCTCCAAGTGGATCTCACTTCGAAGAGGAGCGGTCATGCTCCACTATACGCCAAGGTTCTGCACGTGCGTTACTTGTACCTGTAATAAGTAATAAATCTACAGCATAGCATACGCACGTGGGACGCCCAGCGCAGCGTGTTTATGGCGCACGCACAGCGTATAGCACGCAACGTTAGGGCTATGTCCTTATTTTTTAGGCTATAGCCTCCAAAACAATTACTTTGCCTCAACGTCGCTTTGTACTTGATAAAGTGGAAGCTTGGGCGGGTTGGTGAATCAATATCAACATGTCTGCACAGCGCAGAAGAGGAGGACAGAAGGTAGGACACACCACAGGCGCTGACTTCAAGTAAGCTTTATTTGCGAAGCCGGCAGAACTATGTATTTTAGACATGAGTATAAAGTAATGAAAAATTCTGCCCGATGTCACACATCTCATGAACCCCTATCGCATCACAGTCAAATACTTCATTTCGTTTTTCGCAAAAACATTAAAATTCCGCGTGTAACCACAGAACGTGATTACTACGATCTAGTAATTAATTCCAATTCTTGCCACTTTCAAAAATTATTTTACGTGTTAACTGCGTGCACTTGCAGTTTAGTTGTTGGGTACGGCCCCAATATTTTCCCCGGTGAGAGGGGCCATTTGTCCAAAGCCCACTATTTATCTAGTAAGAAGGAGAAGAAATTTATTCAGAGGACCGGTGAGTTATTCGGGGATTGGGCGAATATCCCCGCCATAGGCGTCGGCCGCGAGCCCTTGAGCTCTGGCGGCTTCCTCGTACTTCTTTTTTCCTGTGCTTCGCATGAATACTGCAGGGCAACCAGAGGTGACGAATATTTTCTCCTGATTCAAAGCAAGAGCACACCACACTTTCGGCTCGTCCTATTGTATGTAAGAAACACTTTGTGCACGCTGTGCCTAGGCGTAATCTGTGTATTACTGCTTCCAGAGAACATGTAATCGTTACTGGAATAGGGAACATTATTTTTAGGTCAATATGAAACAAAAACCACTGTCCACCACCGTTTTAAAACCAGCTATCTTTCGATAATCGGACCGAAAGTTGACGTAAAGTGTTGCGTGCATCGCTTTCAGAGAGGTATCAGATGAGCCTTGTTTTCGCCATCATCCATACCATGCTGAATACGTCGGTTCTCGTCCGCTCCCCGAAGCTAAGCCGCATTGGGCTCGGTCACTACTTGGCAGTCTCGAGCTAAGCAGTATTGGGCTCGGTCAGTACTTGGTAGTCTCGTTTTCGCCATCGGCCATACCATGCTGAATACGTCGGTTCTCGTCCGCTCCCCGAAGCTAAGTAGCATTGGGCTCGGTCACTACTTGGCAGTCTAGAGCTAAGCAGTATTGGGCTCGGTCAGTGCTTGGTAGTCTCGTTTTCGCCATCGGCCATACCATGCTGAATATGTCGGTTCTCGTGCGCTCCCCGAAGCTAAGCAGCATTGGGCTCGGTGTGTACTTGGGAGTCCCGCTTTCAGCATGCGCCGCGCGTGCTAAACGGTCTGCCTCTGCCTTGACTGGAATACCACAGTGACTAGGAGTCCATTGAAATACTATTTCACGTTGCAAGTCTATCGCCTTTGTATATATACTTTGTACTCTATATAGCGGAGCACGATCATTTTTTTTTCATGCTTATGGAATTAATGCTTCAATAAAAATGATTGAGAGCCACTCAGGATGACCCCTTTGAGTGTGGTTGTGAGCATAAGAACGTCGAGGCAGATATTACGGAATAAAGTTCTTCCGTGGTAGAGGTAGTGACGCTTGATGATTTGAACCTTCTCTGTTATATCGTAGAAGGTAGGTAGAATGCAGAGGTTGAACTTTCAATTTTGGAAAAGCGATCTGCGTATTCCTGAATGTAATCCTTGTAGGTATGTTAGGTACGCCACACTGGTAACTCTTTCATAGCTACTTCCGGTAAGACACATTTACGAGAGATGCCCGACACTTTGAAAGCTCTCCAATCGATACCAGCCGTGGGAGATACTCGGCGTCTGCTTGCCAAAACTTCTACTCGGCGGACAATGCTGCTGCACTGTTGTATTGCCGCGTGCACATTTGCCCCGTTATTCCTGAAGAAGCGGGTGACGGGCACGCTGCGTTGCGAGGCGAACATAATGGCGGTATTTCTCAACAAATCACAGTGCCCGAAAGAAAGATTGACATGCCTCTGCTATTACTAAAGCACCGGCCGTTGCACGGGGTGGGGCCATACTCCAATACATATACGCAGACCTCTGGCCAGGAGATGGTCCGAAGAGCGCGAGAGATTGTGAAGGACCTGGGCAGAATGCGCTATTCTTCGTCTTATGACTGCACTGTGCATGCGAAGCAGTGGTATGGTGAACAGCCCTGCTTCATTCCCGCAATGCGTTGTAGAGCATTTATCACCACGTCAATGTTCTGTTTCGTGTATTTTACTCGCGCTACATGTCCTTCTGGTTAACATCCCTGCCTTCTCTCTCTATTTCCTCCTCCTCCTCTCAAGGACAACACCTAAGGCCCTTTTTTGCCGAATATGACTTAGAGGCTTTTTATTGGTCAATATACTAAACTTTAAACTTTTTCAGAAGTTTTCGTGCGGAAGGAAGAACAGCAGTTTTCTTCATGTGAGAGAGCCATGCCACAGCTGATTAAACTTTATTAATGACTTCTAGGCCTTGTTGCAGACTGTGCTGTGAGAAATGGATGTTTCAGCTAGAAATCAACATGCATAGATCGTATGCATATATCGAGCAGCTGAAGGAGGCAAGCAAGTCCCTAGGAAGCTGATACATAATACCATTAGATAAGAGAGGACTCAACACCTTCCTTGCTCAACACGATGTGTTACTTTGTACTCATTTTTCTTTCCGTCAGCTAGCTGTATTGATGAGCACTGTCCTTTCATTTAGAAAATATGAGATCCAACGCAGAGACCGACCAAAGATACCTAACTGATACAGGCCGTGTAAAACAAGGATGTGACTTGCTGTAAGAAAAGCCCGCTTAATGTTGAGAAATGCAGCAACACTAATTTTTTCACAGTAACAACCTTTTTGTGCGCTGAAAAAACTTGTTACAGTGGATTACCGACATGCCCAAAGATACTCGCTTTCAATTTTTTTTCACATTGCCGTTCGGACTCTGCATGCGTGACGAGATCCATGATTGCGTCCATGGTGCAACGCCGTCTGCGGAACCCCACCATGTTGCTGGACAGACCCTGGATATTTTCAACCCACCACTGAAGTCTGCATCAATCATTTTCTCTATTGTTTCACAGATGTAGCTTACAAGGCTTACTGAACGAAATTAATCGAAAGATATCTTGCCAGGCTTCAAGAATGGAACTACTCTCGCTATTTTCCGGGAAGGCAAGAGGCGTTCTGAGGTCCAAATGTCAATGAGCTCTTCCAATAGGATACATGTTCCTGTTGGGCCAATATTTCTTAAAGCGCCATAGGTAGGCCATCTGGGTTTGCAGCAGTCTTGTTACAAGATTCAAGCGCACATTTCAGTTTCACGATAGAAAATTACTGATCTAGTTTCGGGATTTTTTCATTCCAGTGAGAGGGGACAGCTTCTGCGACCGATTCCTGAAACACTGCCGTGTTGAAAGTGCTCCCTGGCCGCAGTATAGTTATGTAAAACTCATTAAGAATTGTCGCTGTGATTGCAAGGATAAGCACCCTGCGTACGTGGCGTTCTTCTTCGTCGGGTCCCTTCCGTTTTCTGGCGCTGTTTTACTACGGATATGAACCAACTAGCCCAAAAATACGTCGCCTGTTGCTGGAACTTCGATTTTTAAGGTTAAATCCCTAAATGGGTGTTGCTGTGTCACCGGCCCACTAAAATGCCTTATAGCGTTCCACAAATTTTGAGATGAAGTTACAGGTGCTAATGAAAAGCAGAGTTCTCTCCGCCCCTTTCTACCTAGCTTCTGAAGTTCACGCCGCATCTTGGAGTATGTTTTTCAGCGTCTATAGTAAGACGTCGAAAAGGCCCACCCGCCGATACATTCGCTTCGCTCTCTGTCGAATAGCACTGAGTAGTTCATATGCTGAATCTACAGCTGGATAACCTTTTTCAATAGAAATCATCCTGGATGTGAGTCTTTGTTATATTGAATAAGTGAAACAAGGCCTTCTACATCGCGTAGTGTGTCTGCTTGCGGAGTCATATGGAACCTAAACGCTTGTCACTTTGCTATTTTAGTAGTTCGCCAAGGCTCAGAACTGCGTAAGCGACAATGTCGGCTAAGTATTGGGTAGCGGTCACTTCCTCTTGCCTCCACATGTGTTCTTCACCCTATGCCGCTTGCGGGATCACCCGAACCGAACGTAAGGTCGAGAGAGCTGTAGTAGTTGTACCCACGTAAGAATGTCACAGAGAAGTCATTTAACAGACATAGGCCACTCTTCTCAATCGCCTTCCGCAGCATCTTTCTACGGTTGTCGCAGTTACCACTTCCCCGCATAACGGTATTCGCATTAAAATCGCCATATGTGACAACAGTGTCCTTACACGTTCATAAAATTCGCATAAGGCAGAAAAGGAAACTTTCGTGGATGGATGAAAATATATACTGATTACTGATATGCACGCCTCGGAGTTTCACTTGGATTCCCATATATTCCGGAATACAATAAGTAGACGATGCTAATTTTACTGACGGCAGCTTTTTACGCTATTGCTCTGCTTATACCAGCAGATCTAGATGATGTGTAAACAACATAATTCGCAAAGCAATAGTCACTACCCACCCCGTCTTCAGTTAGGCACAGCACAGGGAATGCATGCAGGGCCACCAGTTTCTGGAAACCTTCACTCTTGGACCATAGGCCGTTAACATTCCATTGAAGCATGGCTTAGTATGGCAAGAAATTATCCATTATGAGCTTTCGGCACCTGACATACAGTATTTTGCATCACTATCTGCTCCATTAACAATATCGCTGTAATTTCAGAAAGGCTACTAACTTGCGGAAGTGAGGTAGATACAGCTCTTAGGGCGGTGAAAAGTGTGGAAGGAATCAGTTTCTCAATGGAAAAGGCACAGGTCGTCTTTGTTGTCTCTCTTGCTGCTTGCCCTGTTCCCATACTGTTGTTCCTAGCATCGCGAAACTCTGTGGTGGAATGATTTTTCTCCTTTGATGGTCCAAATGATCATTTGGTGTTTTGCCTGGCGCCACATAGGTGTGTTGCAGAATCACTTGGTTCACGTGAGTAGTTCGGCGGGTTTCTGGTCGGGGCTCTGAGGTCTGTCTCCTTCTATCTGAATTCTTCATAAGCTTATCGTAGCTAGAGGTAGATTTATCTTTCTGGTGGGTGATCTGCAGACTTTCCTTTTGGTACATTGGGATGTTCATGGTGCCCAAGTTGGAAGGGACGGCGTCGCGGTGAGGCATGCTTCCGTAAAGAAGTTCGTGATGGCGTTGTCGTGAAGCTCCCTTGTAGTTCTGCCGACAAACATCAAATGCTGCGGTATGGAAACCGTTGTAATTCGCACACTTTGGTTGTCGTACTGACTTGTACCCCTTGTAAAGGTGACCTTCTCTACATGCTTGGTAGCCTCTGTTTCTCCTGCAGTTCTTCTCTTAATGGCCAAATCTCTCGAATTTGTAACGTCGGTTGACTAGACCCAGATATTCCTCCACTGGGCGAATTGTAGACAGACATCACTCGATCGTAACGCAAATTAAATCGCATTACTTAGAGGACGTGTCTTCATCGCGCCATCATCTAGTAGATAGTAACGCATTTGTCGCCGTGCAAGGCTTATCCCGGAGTCTTTCGAGTATTCCACAAGCTTTTGCTCAGTATATTCCAAAGGTACGGGCGTTATCCTTACTACATTGCTTGTGTAAAATTCTGGGGCAAATGCTTTTACAGGCAAGCCTGCTCTTACAGACTAGCCAACAATAGTTTCTTGATTGAAACAAGTGAACTTACATTCACCGGAAAGCTTCCGCCTTTGTTCAGTCTGAAGGATTGCAGATTCTCTCTCGCTGGCCGCACCATTATCGGAGGCAACAACATTCGGGTTTACTATAGTTTCCAAA
The DNA here is from genome assembly GCF_050947875.1 of Dermacentor variabilis. Lineage (NCBI taxonomy): Eukaryota > Metazoa > Arthropoda > Arachnida > Ixodida > Ixodidae > Dermacentor > Dermacentor variabilis. Next base: position 5,306,182 of record NC_134568.1, read on the forward strand.
AACTCCACTCTGTTCGACTGACCGAGACACTACAGGAATGTCTTCAGCTCTTTCTTTTTCGTAGGTCACGTGCGCGTTTTTCTAGCCGTCGGCGTCGCACTCAATATCTTCACCATCCCTTGATGAGCAACAAGTATATGTTTTCCCATTAGCGGCTTCAGTGTTTCATCAGGCCTACCTTTCTTCACTGAGCTTGGTTCATCAGACATCTGCGCGCCTCGTTGGTTCCAGAACATGTGTGCGTGGTCCTATACCACGAGTTAGAGACTCACCGGACGTAGTGAGGTTCACTGGCTTAGCCATGTTGAAGCCATGTCGCGGTGACGGCCGACCCTGGTAGGCATTCGCGTCCCGGTAGCTGTCTTCCGCCACGATGGCGGTTGGTGACCGGGGCTACGTCACGCTGTGGCTTCCACTAGGTCCACTAGTACCCACAGAGAGGTCATAGTTGGGGGTCTGTAGTCATCGCGACTTGCGGTTTTCTAAGGTGCAACCAAAGTAGAGTTCACAAGCTTTTTTCTATCCTTCACCGATCGGAATTTGCGGGGTCCGGCGTTTCGAGACTACTTTTGTACGAGATTCAGATATATCCTAAAGGTATTTCTACACCCTCAAACTTGAAAAATGAGATCCTTGTACAAGCGAGAAGTGTTTAATAGACTTTCTACAACCTCCAAAATATTTGTCGGTACTCCTTTGAAGGGGACGGCCACACATCGCTTTAGGCCAACTCCGATTTGCCTGTCCGAATACATGTAGAACGCACAAACAATTTCCCGAGAGAACCGCGGAGCCGACTTGTATAATGGTTGTTGCATTTGAGAAAGAAAGAAAGAAAGAAAGAAAGAAAGAAAGAAAGAAAGAAAGAAAGAAAGAAAGAAAGAAAGAAAGAAAGAAAGGCAAATTCTAGTGACTGTGGGAAGCTGAATTTTGAATTAATACCTCACTGTTTCTACATAAATGCCGAAGATCGGTAAGTTTGAAAAAAAAGATAGAAGCATGAAGTTCAGGAACCCGTAACTCTGCATCAAAAACAGATATTGTAGTTTTGTGCACTGCTTCCGTTAGAGTATCTAAAGCGGACAAATTTGATGCCTGAAATTACAGCTTACGTAAATTTGTTACGATGTTGGCAGGAATTTTGCAAAAGCCTTACTCATAAATGAGTGGTATATTTTTGAGGGGCGTATAATACACAATACATAAGAAGTTTACAGGGACAACATGGCCACAATTAGTACATGACCGGGGTAGTTGGAAAAGTATGGGAGAGGCCTTTGCCCTGCAGTGGGCGTAACCAGGCAAATGATCATGATGATGATGATGAGAGAGAGAGAGAGAGAATAACTTTATTGAATTGGGGAAATGGGGAGAGGGGATTAGGAGCTTGATGGGTGGTGCCCCAAGTCCAGGGCTCCACTGGCTTATGATACATCAGTATTTTGCGATTTAGGTTATTATTAGGTAAAATTTACACAATTGTTGTACCTTTCACATTGCTGAGTTAGAGAATTGAAAACTTGACAGTCCCATTTATAGAATTTTTGCAATTCCTAGATATTTTTTATAAACATTTGAAGGCCTAAACGAAGAATTTGCGTGTTGCAGCGACTAGATTTTAACTTTGTTCTTTTAAATGCAGGAAGCTCTAACAAAATCGTCGAAGTGGTTGCCGAGAAAAACTATTTTTCCGTTCACACGTGTTGAGATAGGAGCTTCCGAGCTAAAGCTTCCTCTTAAGGACTTTATTTCTGTACCAGTATATTCTCAGCATGTTTAAAAGTAAGAACAAAATAAATGTGTTCCATTTCCTGCGAAGTTCTCGCTCTTAACATTACGTGCTCGGCCCCAACAGCAAACTCCCCCTCACCCCCCCCCACCCCCCACCCCACCCCAATATATCGGTCGCAGAAAGAGCAATATACTAGTGAGGTAAGTTTCCCTCGGCTCAAATTGTTTGGGGGCTAAATCTCGTATTTCACTCTCACATAAAGTAGAACTGCCGTGCCCAATAGCAGCGGGACATCGATGTTACGTAGCGTAAGATGGCACGGTATGCGAGCCAGTGGCGTAGCCGGGAATTTTTTTCGCTGGGGGCACGCACTTGACCGGGGACGCGGGGGGAGGAAGACGGGAAAGAGTGCCGTAGAAAGGAGGCTGGGCAGGTGGTATCCTGGTATTCAGATATTTCTTTTATTTCTCTGGGAGGGGCCACGTACCCTGTGTGCGCCACCCCTAGCCCCTTGCCGCTGCCTTTATCCGTGATGGTTGCCAAGCCTGTCTAACTTGTTTATAGAGTCGCTTCCATGGTTACAACTAACTCGAGGGCCTCCGCGAGGCGGAAGTTGTCGTGGCACGTGGTCGGCGTGTTGACGGCGTCATTTCTATGGTCACAGCACCTTCTGCATGGCTGTCGTGATGATAAAGCGATAATTAAAATAAATTTAAAGCATGATGCACTTTTTTTTCGTAGTACTCGCAATGTCGTATAAACGTAAACCGCAGGTAACATTTATAGCCAACAGTGATAGTGTCCGCAGATCGGCGTCAGTTCCCTTGCACGAGGTTCACGAAATCACCGCATTGTCATGATGCTACTGGCGTCATCCAACAAGCTTTCTCAGAAGCGTTGCAGGACTGCTTTAAAGGGCCCCTCACCAGGTCTGACCATTTTGAGCTGACAAGCGCAGCGGATACATTGCCCGATGATTATCGTGTCAACAAATATTACTTCGCTCCGCTCCGCGGAAAGATCTGAAATTTCAAACCGAAAGCCGTCTGCCCGCCCCCTCGCGGCCGCCGTGCTCCAAGCCGGAGGGTGACGTACGCGTGCTAGTGCGCCTACGTACACGTGTTCGGGCTGCGACGTCGCTCGTAGTGACACGTGACCTCGAGAATTATTCAAGGCAACATGTCCTATTTCTGTAATCTGCTGCTTGAATACACGAATTCAAGTTTAGAGAATTAATAAAACACACAAACCGAATGTCTGAGTGTTTTTGTTTTACTTCGCACCGCAGCAAGATAGATATACTTCCGTTTCGTCTGCTTCTTCCCACGTCGTGTGGTCGCGCACGCCGACGCCGAAACGATGTCATTTTCTAGCGTGTTCCAGCGCGCGATCACGCTCTGTGATCACCTTGGATCAGCTGTGATCAGCTCAGTATTCGTGTAGCACTGACTTATACCGCTAGTCAGGTGTCCTCGTGCACAGCGCGCAAAATCGTGCGCTGCGCGAAGCGAGACAATCGCAACAGCTCGCACTCGACGCCTTCAGCGGCAGTGCGCCGCGCCGCAAGAAAGCGAGGAGAAAAAAAAATGAAGGCGGGGCCCGTGACATATGCGACACGCCTTTCTCGAGTTCCGATATGGGAGAACGCAGGGAAGGAATTTCGCTTGCGGAGGCTAGACGGGGCAAGTGGAGAGAGCGTCTCGTTTCGCAGCGGAGCTCGCCTCCTGAAGTCATGGGTTCGCGGCACTATTTCTATCTCGGCTATTGATGAGCTGGTTTGAAATTTCCTTCTTTGGTTTTTTTTTTTTTTTTTTTTTTTGCGGCAGAACGCTCTCTAGAGGCCCCGTAACACGTAACAGCTTCCAGCGTATTTGCTAATTTGCCATGTGGCCTGGTGAGGGGCCCTTTCAGAGATTCTCTGTGGTCCTCCGCTGCACCTACTACCACAGGTTGGCGGTGACGACCAACGAGAGGCCCCCTTCCTACGCGTCCGCCTGCCTCTTCTGGCTTCGTGAGGCGTTGCGCGCCGCGTTTCGGTGGGCCGCCATCCGACCGAGCACGGCGCCGCTGGGAGAGGAGTTGGAGCGCACGATGCGTACCGAACAGGTATGCGCCATTTGTAAGAGGGACGCACGTGGCATGCCGTTGCCAGAGAACACAGGAGTCCCATGCCTTAAAGGGAAGCTGAAACACTTTTCGAAAAAAAATGAGTTCTCTAGGGCATTCTACAGTTTTGAGTCCCCTGAACACGAATATCTATATATATATATATAGCGCAGAGCTCTCTCTCTCTCTCTCTCTCTCTCTCTCTCTCTCTCTATATATATATATATATATATATATATATATATATATATATATATATATATATATATATATATATATATATTGTTACGGGGTTAAAAACAGTCAGACTTGTATTTACAGAATATTTACAATAATTATAGCAGCCTACAAGATGGTAGCCAGCGCGCGCGACATGGACCACGTCGGAGCGATGCTGAACCACGGTTGGCTCAAGAGGGGCGATTTCGTACGTGACGTCAGTTACATTACGCAAGACACGGTAAGGGCCGGAGTAGCGTGAAAGTAACTTCTCCGAGAGGCCAACGCGTCGCGACGGCGATCAAAGGAGAACCAGGGTTCCCGGTGTGTAATGGACGTCACGATGGTGGGGGTCATATAAGCGCCGCTGCTTGTCCTGCTCTCGCATAACGTCGCCTTTCCTCACACCGTCGTTACCATTTCAGACAACACGTCCTGCCTTCCGCTTGTGAACTTTGGACTCTGTACACAAGTACACCGCACCTCCACCAAAAATGTTACGGGGTCGAAAGCAGTCAGACTTCTATTTACAGAATATTTACAATAATTATAGCAGCTGACAAGATGGTAGCCCGCGCGCGCAACCTAGAGCGTCGTCTTCCTCCGACCAAGCTAACATCTTCTTCGTCAGCGTATATATATATATATATATATATATATATATATATATATATATATATATATATATATATATATATATATATATATATATCAACCTCGGCATTACGCGTGTTTTGTTATAGAAGGAATTACAGTGTGACGACAACGGAGTCACGACAGCGTGACGAGAATGGCACGTTTACTTACTCCACGCAGGCCACGTGGTCCTCAACCACCTGGGGTTCTTTAATGTCAAGCTGGCAATCTAAGTACACGGATGTTTTCGCACTTCGCCCCCATCGAAATGAGGCCGCAGTGGCCGGTACGCTGTATGCCGTAGGTGCGAGGGAAAATGTGAGAGGGTGAGAAATATGATCGTTTGATGTGAATGTCTTCTCACTCACCCAGTGTTGTACTGTGCGAGGAGGAGGAGGAGGAGGAGGAGGAGGGTTGCACACGCCCTAAGGGGGAAGGGAGGCAGGAGAGCCCGCGCCTCCAAAATGTTGAGGCGGCGCGATCTCAAGTCTTGGAGCTGCGTTGAAGCTAGAGGCAGTTCGTTCGCCGCTGCTGCAGCCCTCCATCATGCCAGTGTTCCGACAGCGAGTGTCCGCGGTCATCGAGTGAGATCTGTTCCTATTTGCCGGTGCGCGCGTGACATCATACTTGTTAATTTAGTTGGTCAGTTCAATTTTATGCAATTTGTACGTTTGACAGAACTACTAACCTTACCTCGTATAGCTGTCTGATAATTTGCTGTCGCAGTCGATGCTCTGCCTTTCGGGAGAAACTGCGGCTTCCTTTAACCTTCTTTGCGCGGTATGCAGTGCTTCGTTCGAGCTCAGGTACCGTCCAGCAGAATTCGGTGCTACGAAGCGGTTTACGGCACAAGCCAGCGCTTCAGCGACGCTGCGTTAACACTACAGCGATGATTGAGGCAAGAGTACGCGGCCGCTGCTGGATATCGCGTCGAGAGGCGTCACTCTCTCCGGAACGCTGCCATCTCAGCGCTCTCACATGAGCGGGGTGCTTTATAAAGGGTTCCCCGCTTCTTCCTGCCTCTTATTTTTCTTCACGTTATCTAATAACAACCATGCTTCCCTGCTAATATTCTTGTTTGTTTTTTCGCACAGCATATGGGAACGACTTCTTGCGGTAATTAATAAAGCTAGCTGTGTGTGTCATCATCCCGCAATTCGTGTTTACGACGCCAACGAACGAGCTCAGTTGGCTTTGTCCACGCGCACTCTAGATACGGAAGAAGGAAAAAGACGAAATGCCGTCACCTGACAATCTTGAAGTCCAGTCATGGCAAATAAAAAGGATAAGTTCGTGGGAAATATGCGCTTACCACGTGCTAGGCAAGTGGCACTGAAAGGTCCGGTAACCATGTAGGGACTTATAAAGGATAAGTTCATGGGAAATATGCGCTTACCACGTGCTAGGCAACTAGCACTGAAAGGTCCGGTAACCATGTAGGGACTTATAAAAGATAAGTTCGTGGGAAATATGCGCTTACCACGTGCTAGACAAGTGGCACTGAAAGGTCCGGTAACCATGCATGTAGGGACTTATAAGGGATAAGTTCGTGGGAAATATGCGCTTACCACGTGCTAGGCAAGTGGCACTGAAAGGTCCGGTAACCATGTGGGGACTTATAAAGGATAAGTTCGTGGGAAATATGCGCTTACCACGTGCTAGGCAAGTGGCACTGAAAGGTCCGGTAACCATGCATGTAGGGACTTATAAAGGATAAGTTCGTGGGAAATATGCGCTTACCAGGTGCTAGGCAAGTGGCACTGAAAGGTCCGGTAACCATGTTGGGACTACCTGCCAAGAGTTAAGGAAAAGATGCACGCAAAAAGTTTTCCCCATTTGGAGGCGTACCTTCTCCCCAAACATTAATCGTAATATGTCTTTAATCTGTCTTTCTTGCGCTTGGTTTCTTAAAAACTCAGCACTTGCTACTTTCCTCAAGAATGCTACCTCATGCTGATAATGGCCATGCCGATCGTGACCTGGAAATACCGGGCGTGCAGAGTTAAAAACTAAGTTATGGGATTTTACGTGCCAAATCCACGGTCTGATTATGAGGCACGCCGTAGTGGGGGACTCCGGAAATTCTGACCACCTCGGGTTCTTTAGAACGACAGAAAGCTGAGCTAGTTGGTAAGGATTCATTATGCAAAAAAGAAGTGAGGCGTGCAGACAGGACACAAGAGTAGAGAAGTGGACAACACGAAAGCCGCTAACGAAGCAGGATTGTGCAGATAAGTAGTGGAACATGGAAAAGGGCTCAGAGTACTAGAAATGAAGCTTAGAACGACAGAAAGCTGGGCTAGTTGGTAAGGATTCATTATGTGTTGTTCGTGTGTGTTGTGCAGTTCTCTACTCTTGTGTCCTGTCTGCACGCCTCACTTCTTTTTTGCATAATGGGGTTCTTTCACGGGAACGTGAATCTAAATTTCCGAAGAGTTCCACCATGGCTTGTGACCTCGGACATGCCGTAATTTCAATGTGAGGCACCGTGCGCGGTGCTGTTAAGTAAGAGACGACTCAGGCACAAAGTCGTGTTATGTTTCACTTACAGATATGGACAATTTCACAATTATAAAAACAAACACAATACAAACATTATTAGACCAATCTTAGAATATGCAGTAATTATCTGGGACCCTTTTACAAAGGTAAACATAAATAAACTTGAAAGAATCCAAAAGAAAGCAGTAAGGTTTATATATAACACTTAGAGCATCAGTCACTGACCTCCTCAAAAAAAAGCGGTTTACCCTATATTCCTAACAGAAATCGCATATGTCGCTTAAAGTTTTTCTATCAATTAATTAATAATAATTTCAAAGTTGACACCTCCAATATCCTTACCTATTCCTCGGGGTACCAAACTAGAAATCACCATTCTCTTTCTATAACACCATTAAATCCGCGAGTTAATTGTTTTAAATATTCCTTTTTTTCCAAGGACCATCACTGATTGGAATAACCTCACGGATGATGTTGTCAGACAGACATCATTACATTCATTTCAAGAGCATTTGAATTGATTGTTGTTAATTGACCTTGTCGCTGTACTCTCTTGTTGAATCTCTATGTGCAATTTTGTTTTCTTTGTGTCTGTAATTCTGTATCTTAACACAATGTTTCCCAACTGCTATGATCTTGCATACAAGATCGCAGTATTCATAAATAAATAAAAAATAAATAAATAAATAACTTATCGTGGATTTTACAGGTAAAAAATATAGCAGTGCTTGTGCGGCTGGCCGGCAGAACCAACACCTCAAGGACGCTTGATGAACGGTGAACGAGTCCACGTGTCCGTAGGGTAACGCCGACTCTCTTGCGGCAGCCACGGACGCAGACGTCGGGCTCACCAGCGGGATGAACAAGAGCGCGGCTACGAGGAACTCATGTGGTTAAACCCCGGCACGGTCTTCCGGCTACGGCCACCCACGAAGCGTTCCCTCTCGATGACGTCGTCACCGCTGTGCTTGCGCAGGTTTGGCTTCCGGAAGGAGCTAGGCACGACGTTGATCCAGCCTCTCGCACGCCGTCCTGCTGGTCGTGGCGCTCGGTGTGGCGTCTGCCGCTCCAGTCGGCGTGCACCGCGCGTAGGAGCTCCTCCCAGCTGGCATTGATTTCACTGGCCAGAGCAGACGATGTCCGGCACCAGTGGTCCACCTTTCTGGGCGAGACGAAGCTGCAGGAGTCCTCGCCGGAAGCCCCAGTGCTGACGAGCACGTGAAGCTGTAGGCCCAGCGCCTGCAGCATACGCGCGCTCTTGCGTCATGTCACTTTGACGAGTGAGCAGGGCGCCTCGGACTTTCGGGGAAATGACTTCTTACTTATGTGGTTGCCTGCGTGCCACAACTGGAATGTCACCGAAAGGGAGAAAATCAACACCGTTATACGCAAGACTTACAAGATCGTCCTTGGCCTACCGGAGTCGACAAGCCGTGCTCGTCTGCTACAGCTGGGAGTATACAACACGCTTGAGGAAATAGTGGATGCGCAAAGAGCCTCGCAACTCCAACGCATGTCCCTGACAGCCACGTGCAGGTACATCCTGCAGAAACTCGGCTTAAATTACCATGTCCAACACGGTCAGAAACAGGTCATTCCACCCGACCTCAGCGACACGCTCATCGTCGCCCCTATCCCTCGAAACATGCACCCCGAATATAATGTGGACCAATGCCAGGCCCGTGCCAAGGCACTGCCGCGCTCCTTTGGTGGGAAGACGCTCACGCGCTTCGTAGACGCGGCAGGATACACACGAGAACACCGCTTCACGGCGGCAGTCGTAGACATTAGCTCCCGGCTTACGCACGCGTGTAGTGTCACAACGGAATACCCGGAAACAGCGGAAGAGGTAGCGATTGCGCTTGCGCTTACCGACCCCCTCTGCGATGTAATTCTTAGTGACTCACAATCCGCAGTTCGTAACTACGCGCGAGGGCGCATTTCCTCCGAAGCTCTCCAGATCCTAAGGAAAGCTGGTAGACAACACCTCGATAGCACCGCGATCATCTGGTTCCCAGCGCACGTCGCCACTCCCACCGACGAGGGCCCCCCAAACGTGAACGAGGTAGTACACCACTCTGCGCGAGAACTGACCCGCCTCAACGAATCGGAGACCGCCTCTTCGAGTTCGGAACTCCTGGTTCTAAACACGCGAGAACGCTTGGTCAGATACAATGACATCACCAAGCACTACCAACTAGCCAGGCGGATATTGCCCCCACCTCACCCCAAAGTGAAACGTCGCCAGGCAGTCGTCTAGCGACAACTGCAAACACAAGCCTTCCCCAGTCCGGTGCGATTACGGCACATTTTCCCCGCGCAATACCAGAGTGCTCTTTGCGAGTTATGTCAGGCAACTAGAGCGGCGCTCTCACGCATGTTGTGGGAGTGTTGTGTTATATCAGATACAATGGCAGTAGCACCTGAGGCTCTTGCGTCGAAGTGGACCGCCGCTCAGCGCAGCTCCAACCTCAAGACGCAAGAGTGGGCTGTCCAGCAGGCCCGAGAGGCGGCGACAAAGCAAGGCCTCGAAGTCCCCTCATGGGAGACCTAAACCCGGGTCGTTAAACTTTGCCGGATTCAAAATAAAGTTGTCTCCATCCATTGCTGGACGTTATCCCCACTTAGCACGCAGTAGAAGCAGCTTCCAGGCGCGTGCTGAGGTTCCCTTTTTTTTTATCGTCGTCTAGATCTCACTCACATACATGCGCGCGGTAGCAAAAAGAAATAGAAGAAAGACTATTTGTGAAAAGGCTTTGCTTCTTGGTGGCCCTCAGTGCAAGACCTGCTCGCAGTTGCTTGAGAGCATGTTCAAGAAATTTCGACATGTACGACGTCTAGGTTCTAGCCTAGAACGCTTGAGTTGTGTGCTGCAAGGCGTAGAACATGGTATCTCTAAGTTTCCGCTTGGTTTTAAAGACAAACGCTTGTGAGCAAATGTACTCATCTTGACCAGGTAGGTCCCGCAGTCACCAGCCTGGTATCGTAGACGCAAGTACCTGCTTTCTTTTATAGCGAGGCATTGTTTGCCTGCCTCCATGCACGTCCTATATTAACTTATTAGGCAGGAAGTCAGGAACGATGCAACATATTCTAGGCAATATGGAAACAAACTGGAAGGAAATGCGGCATTAAATTACATCCGAGATATTACAGCCGAATCATTTCAGTGCAATGACGAGGTGGATTTCGAAAAAAAAAAAAGTGCGTGAAAGAGAACCAAATGGATAAGGAGCTGGTGCTGAGAAATTTAAGCTGGAAGGAAGCCGATGATAACATTACTAACCATGCAGCCACAGAGTTAGACGAGGTCCTCGTTAGGCTAATTAATGAACTAGGACTAATACGTAAGGAAGCTTTGTTGAAAGCAGTAGAAAGAACCTTAAAAAGATAGACGAATATACCAGGCAGCTGGCCACAAAGTATAATACATTTAATTTACAAAGGGAAGGGGGAAAACGCAAACTTCACTCATAAAGGCCGTTGACCATCACATCGGTAATATACAGGTTAGCAATGCAGGCGATTAAATATAAAATTCCAAGCATGGGCAGAACATAATGGCATATTGGGAGAACTTCAATATGGCTTCAGGATCGGCAGGCGTCTCGATGATAACTTATTCAGTTCAATGAAATAACCAGGGCGTTTTCAGACATTACCGGAGCATATGACAACGCAGAGCACAACATTTTGTGGGATATTCTGCAAGGGGTAGGCTTAGTCAACGACTGCATACAGCTTTCGAAGATTTACCTAGAATATACCGTTTGCGTTGAATCGGAAGGGATGAAGAGCGAGTTGAAAGTTGATATCACTAAGTGGCTGGAACAAGGATTCTCTCTATCCCCGCTACTGTTTATGACGTAAATGGTGAGGATGGAGAGGGCGCTAGAAGGTAGTCATATCAAGTTTAATCTCTCATACAAACAGGCGAGCACACGAGTAGAGCAGCAGCTTCCAGATTTGCTTTATGCGGACATATTGTGTTGCTTGCTAACAAGCAAAGTGATATGCAATGTCAGGCTAATATCTGTGGACAGCTAAAAGGCGACAATTTAGGATTTCGAATTTAGCGTTAAGGAATCAAGTTTTATGTTATTCAATGAAAACAGTGAACAGACAGTGTTAATACAGGGCCAAGAAATATTTCGGGTAAAAGAATACAAATAAATTCGTGTATGGATAAACAAAGGCAATAGATATATTTAAAAACAGGAAAAAACAATAAGAGCAAAAGGGAAGAGAAATGCAGCCATAATGAACCACAGAGCGCTATGGGGATAGAACAGGTACGTGGTGCTCCTGGCTTTGTGGAAAGGTGTAGCAGTTCCAGGGCTCACATTTGGAAATGCGGCTGTTTGCTTGAACTCGGGGGTACAATCAGGACACGATGGCAACCACGGGTCAGTGAGGCGTCTCGTATTGGGTGCTCACGGGAAGACCGCAAATGAAGCTGCGCAGGGTGACATGAGCTGGACAAGTTTTGAAGGGAGGGCAGCTCAGAGTAAAATTGATTTTGAAGAACGACTGAGGAATATGAAGAAAAGTAAATGTGCTGGGAGAACTTTCAGGTATTTGTACAGAAAAAAAAAATTGACTCACAGGGGAGGAATAGAGCTATAGGAAGCTTACCAGCAATTATGCGACCGGTATAGTATAGGCTGTATGGCAACAAAGAACGTCAAACGCAAAGTCTGAGAGGCTGCAACAATCGCATAGGTGGCGGCAATGGAAAAGAAATCTGCTATGGGTAACTACTTAAGAGGAAAAACGAAATCACATCGGGAAAGAAAGAATTTATTGTAACTCAAAGGGAGGCTCATTATTTTTCGAAGCGAGATCAGGACGCCGCTTTATAACACGCACTTATAAAGCGAGATACAACAAGGAAGAAGCACGTGCTTGCATGCCGTAAAACGATGGAACATGTTCTATTGGAATGTGAAGACGTCTACCCATGTGTCGGTTAGGCTCCTCTGGTCTCCTTCAAGCCTCTTGGTTCAGGTATAGCAGGGACGAAGTAAGCATGTCCGCAATACAGATCAGCAAGAGGCGATTGTAGGTTTGGTTGCAGAAAAGTATGGAGAGCACAAACAACGGAGGCGCGCGAAAAAACAAAGTGCACAATAGTGGTTCAAAAAGTTTGATGCTGGAAATTCTTTGTTCGCGTTTTTGTTTTAAAGAATGCAGCAGATCCAATGAATTGGAATCTATATATAGCGAAGCTTTGTGCGAGTGCACAAAGAATCGGAACCGGAGCACATGCACGCACGCGCACAAGCGCGGGCGCACACAAATTATGCCGAGCCTTTTGTTAAGCGGACTTGCCTACCACTAGCGAGTCCGACGGACGTCTTGAACGCATCATGGTTTCAGTGGCAGCTTGCGCATACGTACGTAGCGCAAATGGAATCCATTCTATGCGCACGAAGCGTTTACGTCCTCAATACCGCGCAGCCGCTGATGCGCAGAGGCGAGCGCCATCTTCTGGTTGTCCTATTCGGCGACAGAACAGCCGCGCAGCTCCCGCGGTCATGAAACCCGGAGGGGTTCGCAAAGTAAAGCTTTGTTTTTGAATAGAAAAGCAATAGATAAGGCAAAAAACTAAAGTAATGTTTAACAGTCTCGGAAGAGAAAAGCAGTTTACGATAGGTAGCGAGGCACTGGAAGTGGTAAGGGAATACATCTACTTAGGACAGGTGGTGACTGCAGATCCGGATCATGAGACTGAAATCATCAGAAAGATAAGAATAGGCTGGGGTACGTTTGGCAGGCATTCTCAGATCATGAACAGCAGGTTGCCATTATCCCTCACGAGAAAAGTGTATAACCAGCTGTGTCTTACCAGTACTCACGTACGGGGCAGAAACCTGGAGGCTTACGAAAAGGGTTCTACTTAAATTGAGGACGACTCAACGAGCTATGGAAAGAAAAATGATGGGTGTAACGCTAGGGGTAAGAAAAGAGCAGATTGGGTGAGAGAACAAACGCGAGTTAATTACATCTTAGTTGAAATCAAGAAAAAGAAATGAGGGGGGGGGGGGGCATGGGCAGGACGTGTAATGAGGAGGGAAGATAACCGATGGCCATTAAGGGTTATGAACTGGATTCCAAGGGAAGGGAAGCGTAGCAGGGGGCGGCAGGAAGTTAGGTGGGCGGGTGAGATTAAGAAATTTGCAGGGACAACGTGCCACAATTAGTACATGACCGGGGTAGTTGGAGAAGTATGGGAGAGGCCTTTGCCCTGCAGTGGGCGTAACCGAGCTGCTGCTGCTGCAGATGATGATGATGATGAGATAAGGCAACATAAGAACAGGAGCTTGGTGGCGCAACCAACCGCCGCGTTTCAAGAGGGGACGCTCATAGCATCCATCCATCCATCCATGTATCACCGCAATATTCAGTGGGCTTGGCGAGGGTAATTTAAGGCAACAACGTCAGACTGTCGACTAGGCAGCAAATTTTATCACGTTATCTCTTTTATCTCTTTTACTTTCTTCATCTTGTCAACATTTATGACCCAGTCAGCGCCTCTAGCACATTTTTTGCAATTTTACTTTCTTCTGTGCTTAAAGACCCAACTTGAAGCTTCGAGCCTCCCTCTTGTATCTGCTGTTGAGTACGTAACTTTCTTTTAGTGCCAGTTGATTAAGTGCCCTTCCAGCGTCACTAATACCTTTACTGACGTCCCTGTTTCTTCCGGCTTGGCTCTTTCTATTTGATTCTTTTTTCCGCACATGTACTGTTCTTGCCGCCTTTCTTTGAAGCCATTGGGTCTACCACAGGCAGCTGCCAGTCCCTCTGTGAATCCTTTCACTTAAACCAATTATTATTATTATTATTATTATTATTATTATTATTATATTATATTATTATTATTATTATTATTATTATTATTATTATTATTATTATTATTATTATTATTATTATTATTATTATTATTATTATTATTATTATTATATTGTTGTTGTTGTGCAGCGCTTTGCGATTCTTAGATTAGCTCTCTAGATAATCGACTAAATCTTCAGTCGCGTTTAATATTTTGATCTCCACCAACTCCATGAGGTCACAAGCGAAACCAGGTAAACGTCGCAGTCAACGCCTCCGGTTTGTTTGTTCAACAGCAAGAAAAACGACAGATAGTGCTTCAATGTTCCGACTGAGAGGGCGCCATTGTGTCTCCGTGACAGATGCCACGCATGCACGCTGCATTTCAATGCAGCTGAGAGAAAGTCCACCACCACGCGAAGACCTCTTCAATGCAGCAGGTATAACCTTTTGTTTTAAAAAATAACTCTCTACTACTATGGAGAAAGTTAACGAATGCTCGCGCGCCAGGTTAGACTGTTCGACTGCATTCGAGTGAGCTGTATTTGCTTGATATGTCTAGTCGGGCAGTATTGCTGCCAGGCAACTGTCCATTGAGATCGCGCCGTCTTTTCTTGTCTTTTTCTTGTAATTTTGGTAATTTGATATTCACATCATGCCAGTTTTATTTATTTGTTCAGGTCATGCACCTAAATATATCAACAAATCTGAATATTCAATTGAATATTCGATTGAAAGAATTCGATTACACTGGTGAAAACTTTTTTGTCACCGCCAGGCCCTCGTCAATTAACAATGCTTGAGTGCCTGGCACACCCATGACGCTTACGTAGTACTACTGCAACTAATAATAATAATAATAATAATAATAATAATAATAATAATAATAATAATAATAATAATAGTTGTTACACAAAAAATATATATTCATCATGAAGACCTGTGCTTGTATGTACAATTATGTGAAACGTAAAGAACTCACGGTGGGCCGCTAAAGTTGGACGACAGAGGTTAAGGCCGGTGCGAAGTGTACGACCATTTCAGAAGCCTGTTTTCATTTTCCGCGCTTTCTCATGCATATACATGAACAAACTTTAATGGAAGACGCAGTGAGTATGATTCAAACCTTTTTAAATGCATTAGCATTTCTATGCCTACCCAACGAGAAATTTGTCCGTCCGTCACGTATGACGAATGCAGTGGCTCGTATCCCCTTAAACAATGGCACATACCAACGTAAGGCAGAGGCTACAAGCGCTCAGCAAAGTGAAGCTAACAGTGCATACATTAATTAAAATCTCCCGTACAGCACAAAGAATAGCATACGCTTCAATAAAGAACAAACTCAAAACGAGCATCCGAACCATCAATAAAGCATTGCATACACCCCTCAGCAATTGTGAGAGTGGTTTTGCTACAGCTTCGTTGGACATCCAGGTCGATAAAGACCTATAAGAGTTGATAAGGGTCGGCTCATGTTCGATGAGGTTGACAACGACCGATGAGGGTTGATAAGGGTTTATGATGGTCGAATCAAGTTTCAATACATTGATAAGGACACCGGGCTGCGTGGAGACGAGCAAGCGGCACAACGCTTACGCATGCTTACACAACTTCCGGAGGAGTTTCTGCGTGAATTTTTTTTTTCGGGAGATTTCGTCTTAAGAAATTAAGATTTATCTGTGTAGCCTTGACCGTTTGTTGCAGGCCACGCCACGTTCAATTAAAAGAAACGCATCTCTTCATTTTCAAGGCCGCACAACGCCCGTTCGGAAACTTGCATAGATGGTGGTGCCATATTTCCCTTTAGGCAATAGGGTAAGAAACTCCGTGGCTATGAGAGGCTGCAACTGTTGCACTAAATTAGTTCAAAGCAAGAGTACTTACAGAGGTACGTGTGGACCCAGACCCAACCACAAGATGTATTTCTGGAACCGAAGATGTAGTCGAAAAGTGATGCAACGCAGTCGCTTAAGAGAGCAACGACTGGGTACCACATTATTCTTCACACACAAAAAAAAGAGCTCCTAAAACGGTAAAAATGCATATACTTGTCTACAACGACGTGTTGCGTGTAAGGCTACGTTTTCGCGACTGCTCATGCGCGAATGAAAAGCAACCCCGGACATGTAGTGGATCGTTTCGAAACTCACGAATAAAGATATTGCGCAAAAAAGTAGGACTGCGCAACTTCTAACAAAAGCTCAACTTTTGCTGCCGCAAGCCAAAATGTGTCAAGTAAATATCGAAATGCTATTTCACTGCCGGAATCCGCTGAGCCCTCACTCTTAAGAAGAAGAGAAACTTCAGTTGCGACTGTAATATATTGTTCCGAGGCATCATCTTCATCAATGCAACAGTTCGGCCACTATTCCCCTTGGTGTTCATAAAAAAAATAAAAGACGCAGTTTCGCCCGAAAGGCTAAGCATCGATTGCGATAGCAATTTAGCACACAGTCATACTAAGTAAGGATAGCACTTTGATCGGCCGCATCAACTTGTAAACGTTCGCTTGCTAGCTAAATTAATAAGCATGGTGTCAGCAGGCACAGCAAACATGAATACATCACACTCGATGACAGCGGACACGCTGTATACACGCTGGCGTGAGGAAACGCGGCAGCAGCAGCAATGGAAGTGACATTCGTGCTGTCTATCGCTTCTACGCAAAGCGAGTGCCGAGGACAGCACGCACACATCTACGAGCCGTCGACATACCTAGACTCTGCCCCCAACAGAGATTGCTGTCAAGCGCGCGAGCGCACGCAGCGCCGCCTCTTACACGGCGCGACTGCGCATGCGCCCTGCCCTAGCGGATTAGTCGCAAAACGTTTTGGAAGGGACGCGCGCGCGCGGCCGCGCGGCCAGATATCGGGGGAAAGTGCCCCGAAAAAAAAAGAAAGCGCTTGGACGCGCACTGTTGCAAACGTTCGTGCCATGTACCGCGTTGAAACTCTACTGGTAGCTCGACGCCGGTGCGGTGCCAAAAACGTGCGCAAGACTGCAACTCCACTTTGAAGCAGAAAAGGACCAGGGCTTCGTCCGGACTGCACCGTGAACCCCGTAGTTGCCGCCTTGCATTGACGGCTGTGAAATTTATCGTTAAACCCCTGCGTTACACTTCGGCGACACTTCAAAAAGACGTTGCTGACGCAGTCTTCTTGCAGCGTCGGCCCACTGTTGCTGGTGGTGGCAGTGTGTGCCTGACTTCATGTACTATTTCAAGGCTTGGTAACGTTGGGTCGATACGAGACCGACAAGACGCTGACGCCGACGATTGGCCGAATATTCAGCACTGTGTCAGTGAGACCATTTGATCGTAATAGGCCAACAACGACGCAACCGACGGGTGCGAGTTGTCGTATAGCGCGACAGGCTTTCGTGTCGACAGCACCGACAAAATCAGCGTGCCGACCGTGATAGCTTGACCGAACCCTACGTGATCAACCGTCGAACCGACAACGCGATAGCTGCAGCTAGTTCACTTGTAAATACAATTATTCGAGCTCAAAATGCGTCGACATGCCTTCGAAGTTGAAATGCACAAGCTTAAGTCCTCTCAAACCGTGCACGTGAAGTTTGAGCCAATGTTGATCCTGTTTAGCAAAGTTTGGGTTTGGCCTGTACACAATAAACGGAAAGCGGCGACACAGCGCTGTGCCAACATCTTGTACATTGGTCACCGTGTGTGTGTGTGTGTGTGTGTGTGTGTGTGTGTGTGTGTGTGTGTGTGTGTGTGTGTGTGTGTGTGTGTGTGTGTGTGTGCGTGTGTGCGTGCGTGCGTGCGTGCGTGCGTGCGTGCGTGCGTGCGTGCGTGCGTGTGTGTGTGTGTGTGTGTGTGTGTGTGTGTGTGTGTGTGTGTGTGTGTGTGTGTGTGTGTGTGTGTGTGTGTGTGTGTGTGTGTGTGTGTGTGTGTGTGTGTGTGTGTGTGTTGTTCTGTTGACATTTCTTAATTCCAAAGAATCATTGTTTACCTTTGCGTAAGACAGGAAAGAAGAGACAGTGCATTCGATACAGCAGCATAATCTCGCTCAGTTGTCAACGGTGTCAGCGATGGCATCCGCCTTTTCGCGAGAGAACTACACGGCATATAAGTGGGGACTTATGCCGAGCACGGTTGTCTCTAATAATACTTCATAGCACGCGCAAACTGTAAGTACACGATGAAGTTAAACAAAAGCGAGAATCAGTAGTAACCGCCCGTAATATATATGTGTCTGGATAACAGTTGCAGTTGTTTAAGGGACTCGGCTGCTCATGCTGACTCGTCTGTATGCTTTGCTGCGTTTTGAGATTATTTCACATCAGCGATGCGCTGTTTCTACAATAACCCAAGCTTACAGCGATCTGAAGTTGTAGAGGTAAAAAAAATGCACCGCTTTGGCAAATCCCACGTGGAAGGCTGCGCTCGGAGGCTTCTTGAATATGCGAAATGGTTAGTGAATGTGTAACAGGAATACAAAAAGCGATGTGCAATCGCAGACATCAGCGACAACGAACTCAATGCAGCCGCGTCGGCAGACGGAACTCGGAGTGCCTTTATCGGCCGCAACGTTGTGGTAACAGCGCGGTCGCATAGTGCGCTGTACAGCGCCCTCGGGCCTGTTCACCCACTATACTCGATGGGTGAATGACATGCTGCCCCGGAGAAACCATTAATAATTAATGGCGATCCACGAACCGCACAACCGACGCACACTGAACATTGGCGCAGGTACACAAATCAACCGGCGAAATCCCCGACACCCTTCCAAAACGTTTCCAACGGCGTGCGTCAGAGGGAAGCACAGGAACATGAAAGAGGCGGAGACAACGCCGCCCTCATCGCACCCCCCCCCCCCCCGGCACCTCGCAACCATGGGTGCATCGCGCGAGAGAGAAGGCGGCGCGCTTCCTCTTCTCATTCGTCCCTTTCGCGCTGGCCAGATTGAGCCGACGATCGACGGCTCCCCTCGCACGCTTTCACTCGCACGTACAGCGTAGGGCGCGCGGCGACGCTGTTATCGCCCTTGGACTTTATACGTAACCTCACGGCGACGCCTACGGCAGAAATGTGCTTACAGTGTCTATATAATTGCTATCGCAACAAAACTTAAGTTCTGCCGAGCTGCTTTCACATAAGTTTCACCATGGCGCGCGACTGATCGTCGTGACTTATGGCGGTCGTATGCAAACCACCACGCGGGCGCTGGTAAGTAAGAGACTGCTCAGACAAACTGACGTGTTATATTTCGCTTATACATAAGCATCATTTTACAATTATAAAAAAGAAGAATACAAGACTGAAAAAAATTCACGAAATTACAGTTCAAAAATCTTGTGGTGCTGGTGCTGCTGGCCGCCAGCACCAACACCACAAGCCCGCTTGATCTTCTGCTGCAGGTTCCTCGCCAGCACAGTTGCGGCGCTTCACCAGCGTCTGCTCAGCGCCAGATGCTGTGTTGGAGACCATTCGATAGCGGCAGCCATGGACACCGACGCTGGCTGCTCGCTACGGGACGACCCAGAGAGCACCAGCGATGAATTTCTGTAGCCCGAACCCCGGCACGGTCCTCCGGCTGCGCTCACCCACGAAGCGTTCCCTCTCGATGACGTCGTCACCGCTGTGCTTGCGCAGATTTGGCTTCCGGAAGGAGCTAGGCACGACGTTGATCCAGCCTCTCGCACGCCGTCCTGCTGGTCGTGGCGCTCGGTGCGGCGTGTGCCGCTCCAGTCGGCGTGCACCGCGCGTAGGAGCTCCTCCCAGCTGGCCATGATTTCGCTGGCCAGAGCAGACGATGTCCGGCACCAGTGGTCCACCTTTCTGGGCGAGACGAAGCTGCAGGAGTCCTCGCCGGAAGCCCCAGTGCTGACGAGCACGTGAAGCTGCAGGCCGGCGCCTGGCATACGCGCGCTGTCGCGTCATGGCGCTTTGACGAGCGACCAGGGCGCCTCGGACTTGCAGGGAAATGATTTCTTGCTGGACGTTATCCCCGCTTAGCACAAAGCAGATGAAGCTTCCAGGCGCGTGCCGAGGTTCCTTTTCTTTTCTTTATCGTCGTCTCGATCATACACACATGTGCGCGTGATCATGCACGAGAAGAAATAGGAGAAAGACTATTTGTGAAAAGGCATGTGGCGAACTCTGTGCTGTATCTAGAATCAAACATAGCAGATTTAGCGTCGATATTTCCGCTGCCAACAATACAAACATTTT
The DNA here is from genome assembly GCF_050947875.1 of Dermacentor variabilis. Classification (NCBI taxonomy): domain Eukaryota; kingdom Metazoa; phylum Arthropoda; class Arachnida; order Ixodida; family Ixodidae; genus Dermacentor; species Dermacentor variabilis. The sequence goes on from NC_134568.1 coordinate 5,326,404, forward strand.
CTTAGAGCATATGAACATGTTCCCGGGACAAGTTACTCGGTGTTTGTTGCACAACCGGCACTATTTTGTTTCTTTATTCTATGTGGCAAAGATACAAACATCCCCAGGTCGTATTTACGCAGTCTCTTTAGCAAAAATAAGCGTTAACCTACGATCACTTCAGTGCGTCACTTCAATAAGAACATGTAATGCTTGTAAGTTTGATAATGTTTTTCCGAAGAATGCTAAATTCATAGCCAAACCGACACTAGTCGGACTCTTCAATAAGTATCTGGAAGATCTTCCCTCATAGAATGTAGTGTCCACGGACGCCTCACAGAAAGATGAGAAATTGGCCATAGGCATTTCCTCTGAAGCACTATCATGGAGCTTTGCTATCCGTCTTCCGGATTATACTCCAATTTATGTGGCCGAATTCATAGTCATGTGCTTGGCCGTATACAATATTCCGAACAACGTGCGTGCCATATTATTGCTCGCAGGCTGTCTGTCAGTTTTTATGTCGCTAGAAAGCACAAATAATTCACGACTGCGCCGGTCGCTACACGATTTTCATTCAACCTCATGGTAAAGAAATTCGGTTTTTGTGGATACCTGCACATTGTGAACTAGCACTTAATGGGATTGCGGACAGCTTGGCAAAGGCATCGCTTGGTCGGTCAGTAGGCTTCTTTATACCCATCCTCACTCTTATGGTGGTGACAAGATTCCGAAGACGACGACAAGTCATATATGTAGAAAAAAAATGAACCCCTCCTTGCTGCACCGGATAACGGGCATTTAGCGTTCCCTGGGAATGTCCGGTAGTGTCCCTCTCGGCAATGAGAAGTTTCGATCACACTATTAGGATGTCTAATGCTAAACAAATAATTACATAATAACATGATTCTGAAAGAAAGGTTTACTTAGAGAATCCCCTATTGCCTATGGGCATTCCTGTTTCGGTGATAACATTTTTTCTTTTGGTGCAAGTGCCCTCGATCGAGCCCCAAAGGAAGTGCGTCAGATTGTGCACGACTACGCCATTGCTACAGGGGATTCTCTTGTCAAACACCTTTTCTTCATTATTAACAATGAATCGCATTATTTTCATAATCTAGCATCTTCCTGAAAATTGACATGACCATTTTTCAAGAAAAAAATAAACCACTGTTATTTAAATATAAGTATAGTACTGATCAATTAGTAAATATGAAGCAAGAACTTCATATTATGTTTCCATTGTGATCCATGGCTATTGCTCCCTTCGTGGGTATGTGCCATAAGATGAAGGAAGAAGTAAAGGCTTGGCTTGTTTCATCTATCATTCTCCAAGAATTTTATTCATCTATGCCCCCAACATTTACGCCTCATCCGTTTAGCATGGGTACCAAGACGTGTGGGACTCACTTTAAACGAGTCAGCAGAAACACTAGCGACGGCATCTCTTAAAGGCCCAGTACTGAGGATCTTAAATCCTTCGGCATACACCACGGCTGCAAGATTTAAAAAAACTGTGTTCAAGAAGAACATGCCGAAGCATGTGTATTTGACCGGGTATCACATCAAAAATTAATAAGAAATTACAGGTAAGAATAGATAAAGGACCAATTACAGACTGGATTAGCAAGACAGTTTGTAAAAATAAATCAGCAGAAATCCGAAGTAACCGAAGTTACATCAGAAGTACCGCGCGCGCAGGGCAGCGTCCTGGCTACTATCTTGTTCTTAATTTTTATTAATGGACTACCCTCATCCATCAGTACTAACACAAAGCTTTTCGCCAATGATTGCATCTTTCATAATGAAATGGACTTTCCTTCTGATCATATTGTCCACAACAATGTCTTAATATTAGTATCAGAATGGCGCGCGAAATGGCAGATGACTTTAAATGTAAGAAAATCAGCTTTGCTAAGAATAACAAGTAAACTAAACGTATCAAATTTTTTTCTACACCATTGGTGACGCCCAACTAACTACAGCCAAGTACACAAGTACCTTGGATTAATGATTTCAAGTGGCTTTAGATGGGAGGCACACGTAAACTATGTTACATTGTCCTCCTTAAAAAGATTATTCTTCCTTAAAAGGCGACTCCGATCTGCACCACCTAAAACAAAACTCTTAGCCTTCAGCACCTTTATTCGACCTATACTAGAATATGTAAACGTACTTTGGTTCCAGGCCGCAAACAATTTGGTTACGAAGCTGAAAGGTGTGCAAAGAAAAGCCGTTAGGTTTGTCTACAACAAATATGGTCTATTCGATTCACCCTCAGAAATAATTGAAAAATCTGGACTCATAACATTAAGTAATCGAGCTGAATTCGCACGCCAAAAAAAGCTGTTCCAACTCCTTCATAAGCAGCTCAAGATCAGCAATTCAAGATTTATATCTAAGTGCAAAATTTGACAATCACGCCACAAACATCCACTAAACTTACAAGAATACCGTTTCAAAACAAACTGTCCCAAATATTCTTTCTTCCCACGGGCAAATAGAGAATGGAATAGATTACCGTAATGTATAGCTAGTCGTAACGATCTGAGTAAATTTTTGCATTACTTGAAAATCACTTGCGTACTACCCCCAGTTAGAAACTCGTGTAATTTTCTTATGTACTAGCGAAATTCTTGAATGTGATCATGCCTGTTCGTAACGTTTTTACTATATGATTTTTGCTCCCTCAACCCAAATAATATTGTATAAAATTTGTAACTGCGTATTGACACTATATATGTCACTGTTTTCCTTTCTCGTTTTGTTTTGCCCCACTGCACATTGCGATTTGCGGTATATAAAAAATAATGATATAAATAAGAAAGAAGAACACCTAAACACGCTATAAGCAAAGGTCATTGCGATAGACGCATACCAGTGCTAGGCAAGGTCGCGTATTGGAATATTTGACTTGCACTTAACCGTTCGTTTTCATTAAAGTTTTCATTAAGGTCACCAAATTACATTGCCGCATTCCGTCTCTGAATATTTACTTACGCAGGTCAGGTTTGGTGCCCTCCGCTCTGCGCTCTTTTTGTAATGAGGCGCAAACAATTCGAACTTTCTTTTAATGCGAATCATTCTCCTCCAAGTGCAGTCATGTTTTTGGCGGGCAAGGTATCTCGATGTTTCTGATGGGCCGATACCGGTGTTAGTGCAGTGTTAAAATTATGTGCCACTGGGGTGACTGAGTATGCGCCACTGGAGAGAGAAAGACAAAGTTAATTATATACTGCGGACATTAGCCGGGCTGATCGCCTGGCACGCTACTCCGGGTACTGGGTGATAATTATGATAAAGACTGCCATCCCAAAAGCACATAAACAGCCGCATACAGTCATAAACGCACATACATACACAATAGAGATATCTGCACACTTTTGTTAAGAGGAAGCTTTAGCTAGAGTGCTCCTATCTAAATACATGTAAAAGGAGAATTCGTTTTTCTCGGCAACGACCACACCGAATTTGACGAGGTTTGTTGCATTTACAAGAAAAACTCAAAATCTAGTGACTGTTGGTTTCGAATTTTTGAGTTAGATTGTCAATTTTTTATTAAAAATTGGCAAAAATCGAAAATTTTCAAAAAACGGGACTATCAAGTTTACAACTCTGTAACTTAACCACTAAATATGATAATACAATTCTGTAAATTGCACCTAATAGTACATCTAAAGCGCACAAAATTGATATGTTACACATGAATATAAAAAAAATTTAATCATAGCGAAATACAACTTTTGCAAAACCGTTGTAACCAACGTAACGAATTCACGTAAGATGTAAAATGACATATTGAATTTGTCCGCTTTGAATGATCTAATGAATGCCGTTTACAGAACCGCGATATCAGTTCTTGATGCAGAGCTATGAATTTGTAAACTTCGTGGTTCTATTTTTTTCAAACGGTCAAATATTTGAAAATCGTTTTAAGAAAATTCAAGCCCTAAATCGAAATTCCGCTTCCAACAGTCACTAGAATTTAGCTTTCTCTTTCAAATACGACAAATTTCATCAAAATCGGTCCAGGGGTTATCTCATAAAAACGTTTTTGCGTTTTACATGTACTTGAATAGGCCGCGTCGGAGTTGGGCCCGAGCTAAAGCTTCCTCTTGGCCGATCCCCCGTAGTGGGTTGAGACATACCCATAGGCACCAAACCAAAACCGAGCACATATTCCCTGGACAACAACGATAACGACAATGGTGAGTGCTAAGCTTAGTAAGTTTACTGTTTTGTTTCTAAAGAGCGCAAGTTACGTGCACACTGACCTGTCCAATGGCACTGCAATTATATTCAGCGGATCAGCGCATGTCGAAGAGGCATGTGTCTCCTCGATGCCACGTAATCGTCACCAGAGTCGCGCTCGATCCGGATATCACATAACTTGTTTTCCGTTTGTCTCGCAGACTGGGAAATGGTACGCCATTAGTGAGGTGCTCAAGGAAATCTACCACGTCTACATGGCTCAATCCGCATACGGTGTGTTGGAGGAGACGTACTACGCGTACCACCAAAGCTTCGTGGTGATGTACATCGCCGCCTTCCTTTTTGACATCATTTTCTTCGGGTGAGTTCACACGTAATGGTGCATCACTATTCGGTTGTCTCACTATTAATGGTGCATCACTATTCGAACACAAAGGCGCGTTCTATTACTATCATGACCCACGGCTTCCCTGCAAATTAATCAGACTGCGTCATTTCGCTGTTCAACATCTAATATAGGCAGAAGCACTAGGCAAAGTATGAAGCAAATGAAACCACCTTTTCAGTATGTAACAATAAAGTATTATAAGAAAGCTGTCTGTTTGTCTAGTTGTACAGTGGTGCATTACAACAGAGAAGTTTGGTCTATTCGAAGTCCATGCTCTGCTCGCATCTCTATGCCAGCCAACATCTTCCCACGCTTAAATTAGCTGCAACTCCAGCTCCTGAAGACGTAAAGAGGTTACACACCGGTATAGGCATAGGCCAGAAACGGGTTATCCCGATGGTTGGTCTGTAACTTACTGGGCTTTGTTAAGTGCCATTTAAGTGCGACCAAGGTTAGCGTGTGTTCGTCTTGCCTACATGTCCCTGCTTCGTTTTTTTTTTTTTTTTACAGCTGGCGAAGCTTTGTATGGCTAGGTTCTGGCGGATCTCGTCTCCGTGGACATAGACCAACAATTTTTCATACCTGGGCCAAGCCCGAAGATAGTGCAATGCCGGGCCGACCCGCGGCGGAGGTAAAGCAGGCGTTAAGCACTCCCCAATCGTGGGCCGGTCCCGAAGATAGTGCAATACCGGGCCGACCCGCGGGGGAGATGAAGCTGGCGTTAAGCACTTCCCATACGTGGGCCGATCCCGAAGTTAGTGCAATACCGGGCCGACCCGCGGTAGAGGGGAAGCAGGCGTTATAAAGTGCAATACCGGGCCGACCCGCGGCGGAGTTGAAGCAGGCGTTAAGCACTCCCCATACGTCGGCCGATACCGAAGATAATGAAATACCGGGCCGACCCGCGGCGGCGGGATCGGCCCATTCGTGGGCCGATTCCGAAGATAGTGCAATACCGGGCCTACCCGCTGCGGAGGTGAAACATGCCTTAAAGGGCAACTTCGGCGATTTTTCTATGTCCACTGATCTTGATAAAATTTTGAATATATGTTCTATTTTGCGCTCTGATTATCTGTGCCAAACTATATGGCTGCAGATCATTTAGCTTTCCTGAAAAGGAATTTTAAAGATTGGTTGCGTTTCCGACTCATGACTTTCTACTGGCCACCCTGTGTCGGTGACGTCAGAGACTACACCGCCACTGCCGCTGAAATCGTCGCTTAAATCACCGCTGTCTAGTTCGGAAACTCTGTAAAAGCTCCCTGTGTCGTCAGGAGCCATCATCAGCTTCGCTTCTTCGGCGTTAGCGCCAAGTGTGCTGCGCATTTAGCACGCGTTCTGGGTGTTTACATTATCGTAGTGTAGGATCTGACGTCGTCGACTCATCGTGCCGTCACACAAATCAGCTACACGTTTCGGTTTCGGTATCTCGTTTATTGGTTATCTAAAGTTATTGATGAGTTTCGCAGCAAATTGAATCACCCTACCAGTGACAGGACTGTCAATGCCATTTGAATATGACAATATCCTATTCAGGTTTGAAAAACGCTGGAGTTGCCCTTTAAGCGCTCCCCATACGTGGGCCGATCCCGAAGATAGTGCAGTACTGACACGACCGGCGGCGGAGGTGCAATTCACAGCTTCGCTGGTCATCCTTCTTCGCAGAGTGGAAGGGCACTGAATATCTTGATGTGCTCCTCTATAAATTACTCAGCAAGCGCAAGTGACGCTTAGTCTGGGACTACCGTTCCCCACGCCACCGAGAGGCAGCCTGCGCAGAGACTTTGACGCCCCAAATTTTGCTCTAACCTCCACCCATTAATATGGTCCCGAACCACCTCTTGGGATTGGTGAAAAAATGCAGTCCACTGATAGCGTATACGCTGCTGTGATTATCAGAGCTAAATTTTGCAGTCGAGCGCGGCGCGTAGAGCTCGCAAGTGGATCACGAAGTCACTTTTCCTCAAACACTCTCTCATCAAAGAAGCCCTCTCCTCACCCTTTTCGGGCGCTTTATTTCGTAATATAGCGGATTCCCATACACGGCTGCTATTGTCGAATAGTTGATGCCACTGAAGAAGGGTGTTTGGGATCAATGCGCTTCTACATATTACTGTGCGTATTTATCGACGCAGTTTAATAAACAGGCTGAAGTAATATTAAGCGAAAATCTGCTTTCCAATTTTCATAAGAATTACGCACTTCCGGAAGAAGCTGACTATCGGTTGCCCGCGGTAGGCAGCGGCCGCCCGCGTATACGCACGAAACTTTCGCCAGGCTGTTTATTGGTGTCGTATGCGTCGGGTCTCGCTAATTTCGATTTGCTGTGAACACTCAACTAGCATCGAACCACACGAAACTTAAGTTCGGACCACACGCACGCTTGTCAGCGCACGCTCACTCTTGTCCGCTCCCGGTTAGGAGTCTTGGCGGGCTTCGCTTCGTATTGAGCTGTCGACGGCGCTTCATAGTTCGCAAGTTGGATGTGGCTATACTATCCGTCGGTCAAGCTGCTGCAGGACAAAGCCGATGCGCACCCCGTGGCACGGCCAGACTGGACCACATGAGCGCAAGCGCGCACGCAAGCCATGTGGTGCACAAAGCAAACGTTGCGCATGCGCACTTCAGCTGCCTATAACTACGGTCCGCTATGTAGCGTATGGATACCGCAACCGCCGCGGGGTGCGGTGACGAGTTCGCTCGATGAGCGCGCATCAGCTCGATAAGGGCAACCGCGTTTTGCGCGTCGCAGGCGCCGAAGTTCCAAATAGTGGCGCTTACGCTAACGTCCAAAATCAAAGTTCAACTCCGCACAACGGGGACGTTCAGTAGACGCTGCGTTGTGGACACGGCCCCCCTCCGCCTTGGCCTTCGCAGTGCAAGGCATTGAAGAATAGAGCGGGAGCACCGCCAAAGGGATCATGGGTGACCTTTGATTGCCAATAACTCCGCTTCTGCTGAACGCACTGAAGTATCTTTTGCGCCAAAGTACTTCTCAAGTTGTCTATTTTAACTTCATATGGATTTCTCAACTTCGATCAAAAGGATTTAGGGCCCCTTTAAGCATAATTCTCCTGAAAAATTATTAGGCAAGTACTATTGGCAGTCGTTGGCGGTATTTAGTGGCGTATTGTTATCCGCTCTGTCCAGGCATGCAGTGCCATTATCACTCTACGGAAAGTCATTCATTCATTCATTCATTCATTCATTCATTCATTCATTCATTCATTCATTCATTCATTTCTTAATGTAACTAGAAATAATCCAACTTTTTGGATTATTCATTCATTCATTCATTCATTAATTTTTATTTTTGTCTTCATTTCTAGACAAAAATTGCAAATCACTGATTGTACTCGTATCCCTAGGCTAGTTCGGGTACAAGAATTGAAATTATAAGTAGGCAAGCACTATAAACCATTTAAAATGTACCCTAATAACGCGCATATAATGACAGCTTCTTTTCTATAGGACGTCACATTTGCGGCTCATAGTACATGCAAAACGAAATCATTTTCAACACAACTCTTCAGTAGCGGGTTCTTTATAGACATTGTCATCATTAGGTATCCCAAGGAGAGCAGACGTTAAGGACATCGCGCCATTTTCACCACGCTTACTAGCGAGAAAGCGTGCATGGACGATGCTCTTGTTCTAGGCTGGATAAAGCCTGTGTGGTGTCGGCGAACCGGAGCATAGGCGCGGTTCCCATTAATGCTTTTCGTTGTTACCTGGACGACTGCTGCGTGAATATAGCACCGAACTCTTCGTCATCCGCGTAAGCATGGCGTCCCAGTTGCAACCGCTTCACGTCTGTACAAACCAACCCTTCGAGGACGGCGTCAAGCGCTGCTACGTGCAGTGGATGAGGTCAAATGAGACTGCTGGGACTCCCACTCCGACGGCTCTTGCGGGTATCTCAAGCCACGTTCTGCAAATGTATTTCGGACGCTTGGGCCAGCATTCTCAAAGCGTGTTCAAGAAGTGCGGGATTAAAAATGTTCTCGAAGGCACGGAATACGAGTTTCTGAGGGAGCACATTTCTGTACAAGCGATCGACTTCTCTTCCTACAGTGCAAGCGGCTAGTACTACCAAGGTGCGATTCATCCAATGAAATGTTTTCACCAAGTGCCTTCTCGCACTTCTTGTGACATCGCCTCTCTCGTGTCCCGCTTTTCATTCGCGTTGTATTTCGCTTTTTGTGTAGCCTCATTACCCGCCGTGGTTGCTCAGTGGCTATGGTGTTGGGCTGCTGAGCACGAGGTCGCGGAATCGAATCCCGGCCACGGCGGCCGCATTTCGATGGAGGCGAAATGCGAAAACACCCGTGTGCTTAGATTTAGGTGCACGTTAAAGAACCCCAGGTGGTCAAAATTTCCGGAGTCCTCCACTACGGCGTGCCTCATAATCAGAAAGTGGTTTTGGCACGTAAAACCCCAAATATTATTATTATGTGTAGCCTCATTCATTTCTCGGTACGTCATTTTATGGGCATAACTGGTCAAATTATCATGACTATATAGTTTACCTCCTACATTCTTTCGAGCGACATCGTTTACAAGCGAAGTTATCAACCTGCGCAGGCGCCGCCTAGTGAGCCAGCTGCTGCCCCTAAAGCTGATCTACCTGTTGGACATGCTGCTGCACGTGTGCCACCTCGCCTCGGACGCAATCCTCGTGGTGGCCCTGCTGCGCTGCTCGCCCGAGTCGCTCGCGTGGGCGAAGCACGGGGAGCTGTGGGAAGGCAGGTGTCACGTGCGCTCGATGATCGTGGGCCTCGCGAGCATCGTCTACCAACTGGCCACCCTCGCGTGAGTGGGCCTTGCTTGACGCGGGAGAGGGAGACGAGCTGGAACAGCGCGAGGACAAAGGAGGATGCAGGGAAAGCGCCTGTTACGTGATGCATCGTTACTTCCTTGTCCGCTTGCCGTTGCGCTGTTTCTGTTTGGCTTTGGAGATGAACCCATAGGCGTATACTAGCCCTCAGAAAAATGACGGTAGAGGAAAGACGTCGAGGCAATTAAGGGGAAATTTTAGCTTGACGCGTAATCTGAAGCTCGCGGATGCACAAAAAATCGAAATTGTCAGAGCAATTTCAACGGGCTTGCTAATTTACGTAACGGTGTCGCACGCAACGTGATGACTCTTAAGCAAATATACCAGCGTCATCTTGAAATGGAAAAGCAGCCGAAGACGGCGGTTACGATGAGTCACTGGGTCTCGCCAAGTGGATCTCACTTCGAAGAGGAGCGGTCATGCTCCACTATACGCCAAGGTTCTGCGCGTGCGTTACTTGTACCTGTAATAAGTAATAAATCTATAGCATTGCATACGCACGTGGGACGCCCAGCGCAGCGTGTTTATGGCGCACGCACAGCGTATAACACGCAACGTTAGGGCTATGTCCTTATTTTTTAGGCTATAGCCTCCAAAACAATGACTTTGCCTCAACGTCGCTTTGTATTTGATAACGTGGAAGCTTGGGCGGGTTGGTGGATCATTATCAACATCTCTGCACAGCGCAGAAGACGAGGACAGAAGGTAGGACACACCACAGGCTCTGACTTTAAGTAAGCTTTATTTGCCAAGCCGGCAGCACTATATACTTCAGACATGAGTATAAAGTAGTGAAAAACTCTGCCCGATGTCACACATCTCATGAACCCCTATCGCATCGCAGTCAAATACTTCATTTCGTTTTTCGCAAAAACATTAAAATTCCGCGCGTAACCACAGAACATGATTACTACGATCTAGTAATTAATTGCAATTCTTGCCACTTTCAAAAATTATTTTAAGGTGTTAACTGCGTGCTCTTGAAGTTTAGTTGTTGGGTACGGCCCCAATATTTTCCCCGGTGAGAGAGGCCATTTGTCCAAAGTCCACAATTTATCTCGTAAGAAGGAGAAGAAATTTATTCAGATGACCGGTGAGTTATTCGGGGATTGGGCGAATATCCCCGCCTAGGCGTCGGCCACGAGCCCTTGAGCTCTGGCGGCTTCCTCGTACTTTTTCTTTTTTTCTGTGCTTCGCATGAATACTGCAGGGCAACCAGAGGTGACGAATATTTTCTCCTGATTCAAAGCAAGAGCACACCACACTTTCGGCTCGTCTATATATTGTATGTAAAAAACACTTTGTGCACACTGTGCCTAGGCGTAATCTGTGTATTACTGCTTCCAGAGAACATGTAATCGTTACTGGAATAGGGAACCTTATTTTTAGGTCAATATGAAATAAAAACCACTCTCCACCACCGTTTTCAAACCAGCTATCTTTCGATGATCGGACCGAACGTTGACGTAAAGTGTTGCGTGCATCGCTTTCAGGGAGGTATCAGATGAGCCTTGTTTTCGCCATCATCCATGCCATGCTGAATACGCCGATTCTCGTCCGGTCCCCGAAGCTAAGCCGCATTGGGCTCGGTCACTACTTGGCAGTCTCGAGCTAAGCAGTATTGGGCTCGGTCAGTACTTGGAAGTCTAGTTTTCGCCATCGGCCATACCATGCTGAATACGTCGGTTCTAGTCCTCTCCCCGAAGCTAAGCAGCATTGGGTTTGGTCTGTACTTGGGATTCTCGTTTTCAGCATGCGCCGCGCGTGCTAAACGGTCTGCCTCTGCCTTGACTGGAATACGACAGTGACTAGGAGTCCATTGAAATACTATTTAACGTTGCAAGTCTATCGCCTTTGTATATATATTTTGTACTCTATATAGCGGAGCATGATCATTTTTGTTCATGCTTATGGAATTAATGCTTCAATAAAAATGATTGAGAGAAACTCAGGATGACCCGCTTGAGTGTGGTTGTGAGCATAAGAACGTCGAGGCAGATATTACGGAATAAAGTTCTTCTGTGGTAGAGGTAGTGACGCTTGATAATTTCAACCTTCTCTGTTTTATCGTAGAAGGTAGGTAGAATGCAGAGGTTGAACTTTCAATTTCGGAAAAGCGATCTGCGTATACCTGAATGTAATCCTTGTAGGTATGTTAGGTACGCCACACTGTTAACTCTCTCACAGCTACTTCCGGTAAGACACATTTACGAGAGATGCCCGACACTTTGAAAGCTCTCCAATCGATAGCATCCGTGGGAGATACTCGGCTTCTGCTTGCCAAAACTTCTACTCGGGGGACAATGCTGCTGCATTGTTGTATTGCCGCGTTATTCCTGAAGAAGCGGGTGACGGGCACGCTGCGTTGCGAGGCGAACATAATGGCGGTATTTCTCAACAAATCACAGTGCCCGAAAGAAAGATTGACAGGCTTCTGCTATTACTAAAGCACCGGCCGTTGCACGGGGTGGGGCCATACTCCAATACATATACGCAGACTTCTGGCCAGGAGATGGTCAAGAGCTTCATCCGAAGAGCGCGAGAGATTGTGAAGGACCTGGGCAGAATGCGCTATTCCTTGTCTTATGACTGCACTGTGCATGCGAAGCAGTGCTATGGTGAACAGCCCTGCTTCATTCCCGCAATGCGTTGTAGAGCATTTATCACCACGTCAACGTTCTGTTTCGTGTATTTTACTTGCGCTACATGTCCTTCTGGTTAACATCCCTATCTTCTCTCTCTATTTCCTCCTCCTCCTCTCAAGGACAACACCTAATGCCTTTTGTTGCCGAATATGACTTAGAGGCTTTTTATTGGTCAATATACTAAACTTTTTCAGAAGTTTTCGTGCGGAAGGAAGAACAGCAGTTTTCTTCATGTGAGAGAGCCATGCCACAGCTGATTAAACTTTATTAATGACTTCTAGGCCTTGTTGCAGACTGTGCTGTGAGAAATGGATGTTTCAGCTAGAAATCCACATGCATAGATCGTATGCATATATCGAGCAGCTGAAGGAGGCAAGTAAGTCCCTAGGAAGCTGATACATAATACCATTAGATAAGCGAGGACTCAACACCTTCCTTGCTGAACACGATGTGTTACTTTGTACTCATTTTTCTTTCCGTCAGCTAGCTGTATTGATGAGCACTGTCCTTTCCTTTAGAAAATATGAGATCTAATGCAGAGACCGACCAAAGATACCTAACTGATACAGGCCGTGTAAAACAAGGATGTGACTTGCTGTAAGAAAAGCCCGCTTAATATTGAGAAATTCAGCAACACTAATTTTTTCACAGTAACAACCTTTTTGTGCGCTGAAAAAAGTTGTTACAGTGGATTACCGACATGCCCAAAGATACTCGCTTTCAATTTTTTTTTCACATTGCCGTTCGGACTCTGCATGCGTGACGAGATCCATGATTGCGTCCATGGTGCAACGCCGTCTGCGGAACCCCACCATGTTGCTGGACAGACCCTGGATATTTTCAACCCACCACTGAAGTCTGCATCAATCATTTTCTCTATTGTTTCACAGGTGTAGCTTACAAGGCTTACTGAACGAAATTAATCGAAAGATATCTTGCCAGGCTTCAAGAATGGAACTACTCTCGCTATTTTCCGGGAAGGCAAGAGGCGTTCTGAGGTCCAAATGTCAATGAGCTCTTCCAATAGGATACATGTTCCTGTTGGGCCAATATTTCTTAAAGCGCCATAGGTAGGCCATCTGGGTTTGCAGCAGTCTTGTTACAAGATTCAAGCGCACATTTCAGTTCCACGATAGAAAATTACTGATCTAGTTTCGGGATTGTTTCATTGCAGTGAGAGGGGACAGCTTCTGCTACCGATTTCTGAAACACTGCCGTGTTGAAAGTGCTCCCTGGCCGCAGTATAGTTATGCAAAATTCATTAAGAATTGTCGCTGTGATTGCAAGGATAAACACCCTGCGTACGTGGCGTTCTTCTTTGTTGGGTCCCTTCCGTTCTCTGGCGCTGTTTTACTACGGATATGAACCAACTAGCCCCAAAATACGTCGCCTGTTGCTGTAACTTCGATTTTTGAGGTTAGATCCCTAAATGGGCGTTGCTGTGTCACCGGCCCACTAAAATGCCTTATAACGTTCCACAAATTTGGAGATGAAGTTACAGGTGTTAATGAAAAGCAGAGTTCTCTCCGCCCCTTTCTACCTAGCTTCTGAAGTTCACGCCGCATCTTGGAGTATGTTTTTCAGCGTTTATAGTAAGACGTCGAGAAGGCCCACCCGCCGGTACATTCGCTTCGCTCTCTGTCGAATAGTGCTGAGTAGTTCATATGCTGAATCTACAGCTGGATAACCTTTTGCAATAGAAATCATCCTGGATGTGAGTCTGTGTTATTTTGAATAAGTTAAACAAGGCCTTCTACATCACTTAGTGTGTCGGCTTGCGGAGTCATATGGAACCTAAACGCTTGTCAGTTTGCTATTTTGGTAGTTCGCCAAGGCGCAGAACTGCGTAAGCGACAATGTCGGCTAAGTATTGGGAAGCGGTCACTTCCTCTTGCCTCCACATCTGTTCTTCACTATGCCTCTTGCGAGATCACCCGAACCGAACGTAAGGTCGAGACAGCTGTAGTAGTTGCACCCACGTAAGAATGTCACGGAGAAGTCATTTAACAGACATAGGCCACTCTTCTCAATCGCCTTCCGCAGCAACTTTCTACGGTTGTCGCAGTTACCACTTCCCCGCATAACGGTATGCGCATTAAAATCGCCACATGTCACAACAGTGTCCTTACACGTTCATAAAATTCGCATAATGCAGAAAAGGAAACTTTCGTGGATCGATAAAAATATATACTGATTACTGATATGCTCACGCTTCCGAGTTTCACTTCAATTCCCATATATTCCGGAATGCAATAAGTAGACGCTGCTAATTTTACTGACGGCAGCTTTTTACGCTATTGCTCTGCTTATACCAGCAGATCTAGATGATGTGTAAACAACATAATTCGCAAAGCAACAGACACTACCCACCCCGTCTTCCGTTAGGCACAGCACATGGAATGCATGCAGGGCCACCAGTTTCTGGATACCTTCACTTTTGGACCTTAGGCCGGTGACATTCCATTGAAGCATGGCTGAGTATGGCAAGAAATTATCCATTATGAGCTTTCGGCACCTGACATACAGTATTTTGCATCACTATCTGCTCCATTGACAATATCGCTGTGATTTCAGAAAGGCTATTAACTTGCGGAAGTGAGGTAGATACAGCTCTTAGGGCGGTGAAAAGTGTGGAAGGAATCAGTTTCTCAATGGAAAAGGCACCAGGTCGTCTTTGTTGTCTCTCTTGCCGCTTACCCTGTTCCCATACTGTTGTTCCTAGCATCGCGAAACTCTGTGGTGGAATGAGTTTTCTCCTTTGATGGTCCAAATGTTCATTTGGTGTTTTGCCTGGCGCCACATAGGTGTGTTGCAGAATCACTTGGTTCACGTGAGTAGTTCGGCGGGGTTCTCGTCGAGGCTCTGAGGTCTGTCTCCTTCTATCTGAATTCTTCATAAGCTTATCGTAGCTAGAGATATATTTATCTTTCTGGTGAATGTTCTGCAGACTTTCCTTTTGGTACATTGGGATGTTCATGGTGCCCAAGTTGGAAGGGACGGCGTCATGGTGAGGCATGCTTCCGTAAAGAAGTTCGTGATGGCGTTGTCGTGAAGCTCCCTTGTAGTTCTGCCAACAAACATGAAATGCTGCGGTATGGAAACCGTTGTAATTCGCACACTTTGGTTGTCGTACTGACTTGTACCCCTTGTAAAGGTGATCTTCTCTACATGCTTGGTAGCGTCTGTTTCTCCTGCAGTTGTTCACTTAATGGACAAATCTCTCGAATTTGTAACGTCGGTTGACTAGACCCAGATATTCCTCCACTGGGCGAATTGTAACATAAAGGAATACTCTGCCAGACATCACTCGATCGTAACAGAAATGAAATCGCATTACTTAGAGGACGTGTCTTCGTCGCGCCATCATCTAGTAGATAGTATCGCATTTGTCGCCGTACAAGGCTTATGCCGGAGTCTTTCGAGTATTCCACAAGCTTTTGCTCAGTATATTCCAAAAGTACGTGCTTTATCCTTCCTACATTTCTTGTGTAAAATTCTGGTGCAAATGTTTTTACAGGCAAGCCAGCTCTTATAGACTAGCCAACAATAGTTTCTTGATGGAAAGGAGTGAACTTACATTCACCGAAAAGCTTCCGCCTTTGTTCACTCTGTAGGATTGCAGATTCTCTCTCGCTGGCCGCACCATTATCGGAGGCAACAACATTCGGGTTTACTATAGTTTCCAAAAACATCACTCTGTTCGATTGACCGAGAGACTACAGGAATGTCTTCATCATCAGCATCATCATCATCATCAGGCTGGTTATGCCCACTGCAGGGCAAAGGCCTCTCCCATACTTCTCCAACAACCCCGGTCATGTACTATTTGTGGCCATGCCATGCCGGCAAACTTCTTAATCTCATCCGCCCACCTAACTTTCTGCCGCCCTCTGCTACGCTTTCCTTCCCTTGGAATCCATTCCGGAACTCTTAATGACCATCGGTTATCTTCCCTCCTCATTGCGTGTCCTGCCCATGTCCATTTCTTTTTCTTGATTTCAACTTATATATCATTAACTCGCGTTTGTTCCCTCACCCAATCTGCTCTTTTCTTATCCCTTAACGTTACACCTATCATTCTTCTTTCCATAGCTCGTTGTGTCGTCCTCAATTTAAGTAGAACCCTTTTCGTAAGCCTCCAGGTTTCTGCCCCGTAGGTGAGTACTGGTAAGACATAGCAGTTATAAACTTTTCTCTTGAGGGATAATGGCAACCTGCTGTTCATGATCTGAGAATGCCTGCCAATGTCTTCAGCTCTTTCTTTTTCGTAGGTCACCTGCGGGTTTGTCTCGCCGTCGGCGTCGGACCCAATATCTTCACCGTCCCTTGATGAGCAACAAGTATATGTTTTTCCATTAGCGGCTTCAGTGTTTCATCAGGCCTAACTTTCTTGACTGAGCTTGGTTCATCAGACATCTGCGCGCCTCATTGGTTCCAGAACATGTGTGCGTGGTCCTATACCACGATTTCGAGACTCACCGGACGTAGTGAGGTTCACTGGCTTAGCCATGTTGAAGCCATGTCGCGGTGACGGCCGACCCTGGTAGGCATTCGCGTCCCGTTAACTGTCTTCCGCCACGATGGCGGTTGGTGACCGGGGTTACATCACGCTGTGGCTTCCACTAGGTCCACTAGTACCCACAGAGAGGTCATAGTTGGGGCTCTGTAGTCATCGCGACTTGTGGTTTGCTAAGGTGCAACCAAAGTAGAGTTCACAAGCTTTTTTTCTATTCTTCACCGATCGGAATTTGCGGGGTCCGGCGTTTCGAGACTTCTTTTGTATGAGATTGAAATATATCCTAAAAGTATTTCTAGACCTTCAAACTTGAAAAATGAGATCCTCGTACAAGCGAGAAGTTTTTATTAGAATTTCTACAACCTCCAAAATATTTGTCGGTACTCCTTTGAAGGGGACGGCCACACACCCCTTTAGGCCAACTCCGATTTGCCTGTCCGAATATATGTAGAACGCAGAAATAATTTCCCGAGAGAACCGCGGAGCCGACTTGAATAATGTTTGTTGCATTTGAGAAAGAAAGAAAGAAAGAAAGAATTAAAGGAAGAAAGAAAGAAAGAAAGAAAGAAAGAAAGAAAGAAAGAAAGAAAGAAAGAAAGAAAGAAAGAAAGAAAGAAAGAAAGAAAGGCAAATTCTAATGACTGTGGGAAGCTGAATTCTACTGTTGCGTTTCGCCTGCAACGCGCGGTTTTGCCGGCGCGACTGCGGCGGGGCGGCAGACATTTTGGCCCGTTCGGCGTCGCCGCAACGCTCCCCGCCAGGCGTTTCCAGGCATGCTCCGATGCCACGTGTCTTCATGTGCGTGTGTGAGTGTATGTGCCATTGTGCCCGAACGGCGGCGATGCGATAGCAGGGGGTCACCCTCTCCTTCCAGTCATTGTGCCCGACCAGAGGCGCTCCGAGAGCCGAAGTTACCTTCTCCTCCCAGTCTTTGTGCCCGACCGTCGGCAGTGTGCGTCACCTTAGCCCATTGTACAATCACGTGCTCGTCTATTGAGGGGTTCCTTCTTGCCCTCAACTGCGAGAGTATAAAAACAGCTGCCCCCGGACGCCAAAAAGAGGGCTCCGATTTCTCCTGTTGAGTAAAGTGCTCTCCCGTCTCTCTACTTCGGTCAACCTGACCGCCAACTCTTTGCGATGTTAAAATAAACAAGTTGTTTTGTTGTTACCAGTCGACTCATGCTTTGCCGGGACCTTCGGATGCTTCCAGTTGTACCCCAGGCCGCCAGGCCAACGCTACCCTTGGGGCTTGCGACCCAGGTACAACCACGGGCGTCAGCGCCGTGTTCCCAACCGATCGCACCAGCGGTGCGACCACAACAACTCGCGCCATCGGTGCGATCCAAACAACTGTCTGCCAGCGGTGAGATCGCGACAACGGAGGCCAGCAGCGAAGATATGCAGTTGACTGTATGCTGAGCAGCTCAACGACGATCCGGGAGCAGTGCAACGAGCCCTGTGTGATGACTGGTTGCCTGCAGCGGAACGACTGCGCTGAACTCTTGACAGCGAGGTTTGGTGAGTGCGGGACTTTCTTCTTCGGAGTTTTGCCAGGCTTTTGTTAGTGTTAGAAACAGAGCTGGTAATTGTGGTTGTCGTTGCTGCCGGGTTAGTTTGCGGCAAGACAATAGTAAGCAGTAGAGAAAGCAGCATTCAGAGCGGCCATGGATTTGAAGTCGTTGCGCAAACCGAAATTGTTGGAGCTTGCAAGAGAGTTGGGTCTGGATGTCTCGGACAAACTCAGAAAACCGGAACTGCTAAAGGCTATTCTTGAGTTAGAGGCTGAGGATGACGAGCTGTCGGAATGCCTTGAGACTATTGAGGAGAGGTCAAAGAGACAGGAGCGCGAACTTAAAGAGCAAAAAGAGAAACAGGAGCGCGAACTTAAAGAGCAGAAAGAAAAAGAAGAGCGCGAACACGCTTTGGAAATGAAGCGTCTTGAGGTAGATATGGAACGCGCTCGTAATGGAAGTCAGGCACACGGTGCAGGAGAACGCGTATTGTTCAAAATGACTGACCTGATGCGGCCGTTTAAGCTTGGAGAGGACATTGGTTTGTTCCTGGTTAACTTTGAGCGAACGTGCGAGAAGCAGGGGTTCTCTCGGGAAACGTGGCCACAGCGCTTGCTCACTTTGTTACCCGGCGAGGCGGCCGACGTAGTCGCTCGCTTGGATAGAGAGGAGGCAGAGGATTTCGACACAGTGAAATCGAGTCTTCTAAAAAAGTACCGGCTGTCTGCGGAGGCGTTCCGTCGGAAGTTTCGGGAAAATGAGAAAGGCAAAAGTGAGTCATATACAGAGTTTGCGTACAGGCTTATGTCAAACATGCAGGAGTGGCTCAAAGAAGAGAAAGCGTTTGGTGACCACGAGAAAGTTCTGCAGTGTTTCGGGCTAGAACAGTTTTATAGTCGGTTACCGGAGAACGTGCGATACTGGGTCTTGGATAGGCCAGACGTTTGTACGGTGGCTAAAGCCGCTGAGCTAGCCGAGGAGTTTGTGACGCGTCGGGCTCGCGGAGCTAAGGACGGTCAAAAGGGTGAATTTGGCTCGAAGTTTGAGAGGCCGAAGTTCACACCCATGAGATTAAAGGGGGACACGCGTAGTGAGGATGCGAGTGAAAGCAGTCCGACCAAACGTAAAGAGACGGCGGCAGCCAAACGCAGAAAGCGGTTCGAGATGAGGCGAGCGCGCGTTTGTTATACGTGCCAGAAGCCGGGTCACTTTTCGGCGCAGTGTCCGGAAACAACACCAAAAGTTGTGTTTTTTTCAATAGGCAGCACTGACGAGAACATGAAGCTTCTCGAGCCTTACATGCGAGACCTCCTCGTGAACGGGAAAGAGTGCCGAGTGCTTCGCGATTCCGCAGCTACGATGGATGTAGTTCACCCGTCTTACGTAGAACCCCATATGTTCACGGGCGAGTGCGCATGGATCAAGCAAGCCGTGGAAGCTCATAGCGTGTCTGCCAGTAGCAAAGGTGCTTATTGAAGGACCTTTCGGAGCGCTTGAGACGGAGGCGGCAGTGTCATCTATGCTGCCCCCCCAGTACCCGTACCTATTTTCAAACAGGTCCGATCACCTCCTGCGCGAGAAGGGGCTTTTGTTTGGTGAGGCTAGCGTTCAGGCCTTAACCAGATCGAAGGTTCGGGAGCTCGCTGCAAAGGCGGTAGTTGCGGGGCCGATGTTATCAAACAACGAAAAAGGGTCAGAGGCACAGCAAGCTGATATTCAGAGCACGCCCGAACTGAATAAAATTGAGTCTGTAGCGTTGAAGGCGCCAGATACTGGAGAGGAAACGCCCGACACGGGAAAGTTAGAAGAGCTATCTACTGATTTGCTCATCGCGCCTACGTCAGACGGACTTGATAGGTTGCTAAAAGTCAGCCGGTCGGCTTTGATAGCCGAGCAAAAGAAGGATGGTAGCCTAGAAAACATACGCTGCAATGTCAAGGAAGGTATCGCCAGGAAAAATGCGCGTTTTGTGGCAAGAGGTGGAGTCCTGTACCGGAAGTATCTAGACCGCAGAGGAGTGGAGTTCGATCAGCTGATCGTGCCTCAATGCTATCGTCAGGATCTGTTGCGCTTGACGCATGGGGGTTCGTGGTCCGGACACCTAGGAGTTAAGAAAACTAAGGACCGTCTCTTGCAAGAGTACTATTGGCCAGGGTGTTTTCGGGACGCAGACCACTTCGTGAGGTCATGTGACACCTGTCAGCGGGTGGGCAAACCAGGGGACAAATCGAGGGCGCCATTGAAATTGGTACCTATCATTACGGAGCCTTTTAGACGGCTCGTTATTGATACAGTGGGACCTCTGCCGGTAACAGCCACGGGGTACAGACACATTTTGACTGTGATCTGCCCAGCGACAAAGTTCCCTGAAGCAGTGCCGCTTAAAGAACTCAACTCAGTTGAGATAGTTAATGCACTACTGTCCATATTTGCGCGAGTTGGTTTTCCTGCGGAAATCCAATCAGATCAGGGCACAGTGTTTACTAGCGCTTTGACGACAACTTTTTTCGAAAGGTGTGGGGTAAAGCTGTTACACAGCTCAGTGTACCACCCACAGTCGAATTCCGTTGAGAAGCTCCACTCCGTCATGAAGCGCGTGTTGAGAGCATTGTGTTTTGAACATCGAACTGACTGGGAGCTGTGTCTGCCTGGGGTGATGTTTGCATTAAGGACCGCGCCGCATGCAGCTACGGGGTTTTCGCCAGCTGAACTGGTGTACGGTCGCTCGCTTCGGTCTCCACTTCGCATGCTTCGAGAATCATGGGAAGGCAGGGGCGACGACCCAGTCGTGGTGGAGTACGTACTTAAGCTCCTCGAACGCTTAAGAAGGGCACAGGAGTTGTCAGGTGAAGCAATGGCAAAGGCCCAGCAGAGGGCCAAGGTTTATTATGATCGGACCGCCAGGGCCCGTCGTTTTGAGGTGGGCGATGAGGTCATGATATTGCGCACATCGCTAAACAACAAACTAGACGTGCAGTGGGAGGGCCCAGCACGAATTGTTCAGAAACTGTCGGACGTTAACTACGTGGTAAGTCTGCCAGGAAAGCGGAAAGCACAGCAAGTTTACCACTGTAATCTGCTCAAACCTTATAGACAAAGGGAAGCAGTGGTGTGCATGATGGTAAACGTTCCTGAAGAGCTTCCGGTCGAGCATCCGGGACTAGGCTCAGTGACGAACAGGGAAGACACCGGTCAAGTCATTAGTGACCTTATCAGTAAAGCACCGCTGTCGCCTGAGCAGAAAACCGAACTACACCAGCTATTACAAGAGTTTCAAGGTCTGTTCTCTGAGAGGCCTGGTAGGACTTCTGTACTTACTCATGATATAGAACTTACCTCCCCAGAGCCAGTACGATCCAAGGCGTATCGGGTGTCACCCCGCCAGAGCGATATTATGGAGGCTGAGGTAAAGAAAATGCTACAGCTCGGTGTTATTGAGGCAGGTGAGAGTGATTATACCTCCCCTTTGATTTTAGTTGAGGTACCGGGCAAGGAACCTCGTCCTTGCGTCGACTACCGCAGGCTTAATTCCATCACTAAGGATCAAATTTATCCGATCCCTAACATCGAGGAGCGCCTTGAGAAAGTTAGTAGCGCTCAGTTTATTTCCACCCTAGATCTTGTCAGGGGTTATTGGCAGGTTCCACTCACAGAAGAGGCTAGTAGGTATGCGGCGTTCATTTCACCAATGGGAACATTCCGTCCTAAAGTGTTGAGTTTTGGTTTGAAGAACGCGCCATACTGTTTTTCAAGCCTCATGGATAAAGTGTTGCGGGGACAGCAAGAATTCGCTTTACCGTATCTAGACGACGTAGCGATATTCTCCGCATCCTGGTCTGAGCATATGGCACACTTGCGGGCAGTGCTAACCCGCCTGCGCGAAGCGGGCTTGACAGTAAAGGCTCCTAAGTGCCAGTTAGCACAGGCCGAGGTTGTCTACCTCGGTCACGTGATTGGTCAGGGTCGTCGCCGCCCCTCTGAAATAAAGGTGGCCGCTGTGCGAGACTTCCCGCAACCGCGCACGAAGACCGATATTCGGTCGTTCTTAGGTGTCGCCGGCTACTATCAGAGGTACATCCCCAGGTACTCTGATATCGCGGCTCCCCTGACGGATGCTCTAAGAAAAACAGAGCCCCAAACAGTCGTCTGGGACGAGACAAAGGAAAGAGCTTTTAGCGCCCTAAAGAGTGCCCTAACAAGCCAGCCTGTGCTACGATCGCCAGACTATACAAAAGGGTTCGTTGTTCAGTGCGATGCTAGTGAGCGAGGCATGGGCGTTGTACTGTGCCAACGGGAAAATGGAGAAGTAGAACACCCCGTCCTGTATGCTAGTCGTAAGCTGACCAGTCGTGAGCAGGCGTATAGCGCCACCGAGAAAGAGTGTGCGTGTCTCGTGTGGGCCGTTCAGAAATTGTCATGCTATCTAGCCGGCTCGAGGTTTATCATTGAGACGGATCACTGCCCTCTCCAATGGCTGCAGACCATCTCTCCCAAAAATGGCCGCCTCCTGCGCTGGAGCCTCGCTTTGCAACAATATTCCTTTGAGGTGCGTTACAAAAAGGGGAGTCTCAACTGTAACGCCGATGGCTTAAGTCGAAGCCCCTAACGTAGGAATCAGCCTCAAAATTGTTTGTTACTGATGTTTTTCTTCCTGAGGCAGGATTGTTTAACATATTGCTTTTGTTTAGTGTTTCAAAGTGATGATATGCTTTCTAGTGCAATTTTCCAATTTGTGGACGCGTTCTGAGTGATGCTAGACTACTGTAAGGAACTAGGCAGTGGTATAAAAGGGGAAAGAGCCTGGCAGGGCTTAGTGAGGGTTGTGCCGTGCTTGCTGACTGAGCGGTTGAGTTTCAGCGTAGTTCTAACGCTTGCCGGGAACGAGAACAAAAATGTGAACTCTCCCGAAGTCACTTTGCAGTGTCCTGTGCGAACCTGAACGAGAGAACGAGGCCTTCTCTGTGCGCTGCGCTCAAGAAACGCCGAGGGACGCCCGACTTCGGTTATGAGCATCATCGAGCGACATCCCTCCGGACAGCGGATGCAGTCCCCTGTCCATCGGGATCTCCTTCCCCCGGCGGGGCGGTCTGTTGCGTTTCGCCTGCAACGCGCGGTTTTGCCGGCGCGACTGCGGCGGGGCGGCAAACATTTTGGCCCGTTCGGCGTCGCCGCAACGCTCCCCGCCAGGCGTTTCCAGGCGTTTCCAGGCATGTTCCGATGCCACGTGTCTTCATGTGCGTGTGTGAGTGTATGTGCCATTGTGCCCGAACGGCGGCGATGCGACAGCAGGGGGTCACCCTCTCCTTCCAGTCATTGTGCCCGACCAGAGGCGCTCCGAGAGCCGAAGTTACCTTCTCCTCCCAGTCTTTGTGCCCGACCGTCGGCAGTGTGCGTCACCTTAGCCCATTGTACAATCACGTGCTCGTCTATTGAGGGGTTCCTTCTTGCCCTCAACTGCGAGAGTATAAAAACAGCTGCCCCCGGACGCCAAAAAGAGGGCTCCGATTTCTTCTGTTGAGTAAAGTGCTCTCCCGTCTCTCTACTTCGGTCAACCTGACCGCCAACTCTTTGCGATGTTAAAATAAACAAGTTGTTTTGTTGTTACCAGTCGACTCATGCTTTGCCGGGACCTTCGGATGCTTCCAGTTGTACCCCAGGCCGCCAGGCCAACGCTACCCTTGGGGCTTGCGACCCAGGTACAGCCACGGGCGTCAGCGCCGAGTTCCCAACCGATCGCACCAGCGGTGCGACCACAACAACTCGCGCCATCGGTGCGATCCAAACACTACATAAACTGCCGAAGATCGATAAGTTTGAAAAACACGATAGAAGCGTGAAGTTCAGGAACCCGTAACTCTGCATCAAAAACAGATATTGTAGTTTTGTGCACTGCTTCCGTTAGAGTATCTCAAGCGGACAAATGTGATGCCTGAAATTACAGCTTACGTAAATTTGTTACGATGTTGGCAGGGATTTTGCAAAAGCGTTACTCATAAATGAGTGGTATATTTTTGAGGGGCGTATAATACACAATACATAAGAAGTTTGCAGGGACAACATGGCCACAATTAGTACATGACCGGGGTAGTCGGGAAAGTATGGGAGATGCCTTTGCCCTGCAGTGGGCGTAACCAGGCTGATGATGATGATGATGATGATGATGATGATGATACATCAGTATTTTGCGATTTAGGTTATTATTAGGTAAAATTTACACAATTGTTGTACCTTTCACATTGCTGAGTTAGAGAATTGAAAACTGGACAGCCCCATTTATAGAATTTTTGGAATTCCTAGACATTTTTTAAAAACATTTGAAGGCCTAAACGAAGAATTTGCGTGTTGCAGTGACTAGATTTTAACTTTGTTCTTTCAAATGCAGGAAGCTCTAACAAAATTGTCCAAGTGGTTACCGAGAAAAACTATTTTTCCGTTCACATGTGTTGAGATAGGAGCTTCCGAGCTAAAGCTTCCTCTTAAGGACTTTATTTTTGTACCAGTATATTCTCAGCATGCTTAAAAGTAAGAACAAAATAAATGTGTTCCATTTCCTGCGCAAACTCCAACAAACCCCAACAGCAAACTCCCCCTCACCCCCCCCCACCCCCCACCCCACCCCAAGATATCGGTCGCAGAAAGAGCAATATACTAGTGAGGTAAGTTTCCCTCGGCTCAAATTTTTTTGGGGCTAAATCTCGTATTTCACTCTCACATAACGTAGAACTGCCGTGCCCAATAGCAGCGGGACCTCAATGTTACGTAGCATAAGATGGCACGATATGCGAGCCAGTGGCGTAGCCGGGAATTTTTTTCGCTGGGGGCACGCACTTGACCGGGGACGCGGGGGGAGGAAGAGGGGAAAGAGTACCGTAGAAAGGAGGCTGGGCAGGTGGTATCCTGGTATTCAGTTCAGATCTTTCTTTTATTTCTCGGGGAGGGGCAACGGTACCCTGTGCGCGCCACCCCTCCCCCCTTGCCCCTGCCTTTATCCGTGATGGTTGCCAATCCTGTCGAACTTGTTTATAGAGTCGCTTCCATGGTTACAACTGGAAGGTTACAACTGGATGGTGCCACGACAACTTCCGCGAGGCGGAAGTTGTCGTGGCACGTGGTCGGCGTGTTGACGGCGTCATTTCTATGGTCACAGCACCTTCTGCATGGCTGTCGTGATGATAAAGCGATAATTAAAATAAATTTAAAACATGATGAACTTTTTTTCGTAGTACTCTCAATATTGTATAAACGTAAACCGCACGTAACATTTATAACCAACAGTGATAGCGTCCGCAGATCGGCGTCAGTTCCCTTTCACGAGGTTTACGAAATCATCGCATTGTCATGATGCTACTGGCGTCATCCAACAAGCTTTCTCAGAAGCGTTGCAGTACTGCTTTAAAGGGCCCCTCACCAGGTCTGACCATTTTGAGCTGACAAGCGCAGAGGATACATTGTCCGATGATTACCGTGTCTACAAATATTACTTCGATCCGCTCCGCGGAAAGATCTGAAATTTCAAGCCGAAAGCCGTCTGCCCGCCCCCTCGCGGCCGCCGTGCTCCAAGCCGGAGGGTGACGTACGCGTGCTAGTGCGCCTACGTACACGTGTTCGGGCTGCGACGTCGCTCGTAGTGACACGTGACCTCGAGAATTATTCAAGGCAACATGTCCTATTTCTGTTATCTGCTGCTTGAATACACGAAGTCAAGTTTAGAGAAATAATAAAACACACAAACCGAATGTCTGAGTGTTTTTGTTTTACTTGGCACCGCAGCAAGACAGATATACTTCCGTTTCGTCTGCTTGTTCCCACGTCGTGTGGTCGCGCACGCCGACGCCGAAACGATGTCATTTTCTAGCGTGTTCCAGCGCGCTATCACGCTCTGTGATCACCTTGGATCAGCTGTGATCAGCTCAATATTCGTGTAGCACTGACTTATACCGCTAGTCAGGTGTCCTCGTGCACAGCGCGCAAAATCGTGCGCTGCGCGAAGCGAGACAATCACAACAGCTCGCACGCGACGCCGTCAGCGGCATTGCGCCGCGCCGCAAAAAAGCAAGGAGAAAAAAATGAAGGCGGGGCCCGTGACATATGCGACACGCCTTTCTCGAGGTCCGATATGGGAGAACGCAGGGAAGGAATTTCGCTTGCGGAGTCTAGACGGGGCAAGTGGAGAGAGCGTCTCGCTTGGCAGTGGAGCTCGCCTCCTGAAGTCATGGGTTCGCCGCACTATTACAATCTGGGTTATTGATGAGCTGGTTTCAAATTTCTTTTTCTTTTTTTTTTTTTTTTGCAGCAGAACGCTCCCTAGAGGCCCCGTAACAGCATCCAGCGTATTTACTAATTTGCCATGTGGCCTGGTGAGGGGCCCTTTCAGAGATTCTCTGTGGTCCTCCGCTGCACCTACTACCACAGTTTGGCGGTGACGACCAACGAGAGGCCCCCTTCCTACGCGTCCGCCTGCCTCTTCTGGCTTCGTGAGGCGTTGCGCGCCGCGTTTCGGAGGGCCGCCATCCCTCCGAGCACGGCACCGCTGGGAGAGGAGTTGGGGCGCACGATGCGTGCCGAACAAGTATGCGCCATTTGTAAGAGGGACGCACGGGGCATGCCGTTGCCAGTGAACACAGGAGTCCCACGCCTTAAGGCTCACGTTCCGTGCTCCCGCTAACTTGCTACGGTGACGCAAAGGTTGTTGTTTTTTTTGTTAACCCCAAAATAACGTGCGAACTTTTAAAAACCAGTTCAAATCAAATTAACGTGAGCCGCGTTGGTTCCGCCGATATGGGTGTGTATGCCCTGGGCTGAGGCAATTAGCTGGAAGATCGAAAACTATATGGTTGTCTACGTATGTAACTAACGATAAATAGTCAGAACAGTTAGCTTAACTGTAGCTTTGCGGGAGCCCCGCACTCTTGTATCGTTTAAGCAGCACGCGTGGCGAATGCAGAGGAAGACAAGAAAGCTTGTTGGGCTGACGTTCACTTAAAGGAATACCGTCAAAACATTCTCCACTATAGTCGGATACAACTTTAGAAAAAAGGGGGCGTTTACTCCTCCGCGGCGGAGGCGCTCGAGCACCCACCAATGGGCACGCACTCTGGACTAACGTCATCAGCCGGACGGCCGGTGAGCCCGCCGGCGGCCGACGGAGAAGATGGCCGCCCGCGCTTCGAACTGGGCGAGGTTGCGTCAGCTGTGTGCTTCAGCCCCTCGTCAGAGTGAATTCCAGTACTGTTTGTGATGGTCTATCATGTCGGAAATATTACTATGAGCTTACGATGCGGCATTTATGCCGCGTGCGTTTATTCTGAGCCGTGATCCGGTGAAGGAACATTGCAGCGAGCATCGCTGTCGATGCGCTACGCTTTGCCTGAAAACAGGATCCCGCGGCGACCGCTGCGAACACACATCCTGCGTGTTTCTTTCATGTTGTTTTATGTCGCTCCTGAGTGACGTTACGACGAGAAAGCTTTTCCAAAGACTGGTACCTACTGTTAGCGGCGGGTGTGTTCGTGTACTGTGTGGCTGCGTTTTTCGTCGGACGGGGTGAAGTGATGGAGCAAAAGCATTCTCAGGAGAAATCATAAAAGTGTGCGCGCATGAAACAAACCTACGAGTGTCTCAACAGAAAATATTTGCAGAAGAAGCCTTCGACGCAAAGATTTGTCGCCATCAACTTAGCGTGAACGATCATCCTCAGCAATGAGATAGCCGAGCGTCTAGCGACGGTGTTCGAGTGTTGTGTAGCACCGTCGATTGATTGCTGTCCACCAGTGATCACTGCACGCGCAAGCTGTGGAATGCGTACTGTGAAATTGTGAAAACACAAAACCAAAAAATATAAATTTTATGCTATTTAAAACCAAGAGTATTTATTTAAAACGATGAATAAAGCATTTTTGTACCTTTCTGCCTCGACCGTATTCTCACCCCAGGTTTGTAATGGTTGCGATAAATGCATTGTTTTATATAAGTACTTTTTCAATAGCAACTGATTCATTTTAAGCTTGGAAAACGAGTAGTAGATACGCCGTGTACATTTAAACAGGCGCAAAAGCCATGCAGAGCTGCGCTTTCTACTTTCGTCAATTGTAATGAAGCTAAAGAGCAGACGACGGGAAGCGTTGTAGAAGGCACGGGGTTATTTTTCTGTCGCTATCCGGCATGTGCTGTAGCACATGACAGCTCTACTAAGCCAGTCATCAAAATACAAAAGTCTTTATTTATATCGAGAATTACGCGTTTCAGGAGCACGATTTTTCGAGCGGGACTATTTTAGTCGCGGAGGCAATCGGCTGTCGCGCTTTGGTCATCTGGGCGGGACCTCCCCGTTTTTCTAAAGTTGTATCCGACTACAGTCGCTTCTTCCCGTCAAACGAAGGCCGAAACCTGTTAAGGCCTAGAAAAATACCGACAATTCGTCAGAGCACCCCAAATATTTTTTTATGTACTTAGTTTATACAAAGAAGTTAGGGTTTCCTTACCCAGGAGGTGGACTGGTCGTGTCGTCACGATACATCGACTCGCTCCATTCGTGCGGTCGTTGCTACTGCCACATCCGAGCGCCGTAAGAAGAGCGCCCAGCACTCATGCTTGACTTGTATGGGCAACGTCCTCATACGGATAGTTTACATGGCGTCAACAAATTTCGCTCTGTCGTGGCGACACGGTAATGTCGATGACGTCAGGTCCGGGATTTCTAGACGATTTTAGTATCTAAATTAAGACATCGGTACAAGGCGAGAAAATGATCGCGTACTTATAATTAAGTGCGCGTTAATGAAATCCAGCAGGTCAAAATTATTCCGAAGTCCCCCACTACGGCGTGCGTCATAATCAGATTGGGGTTTTGGCACGTGAAACCTCAGTATTATATTTTATGTCATGTTTCTGCGGCCACGTGACTTTATCACGTGTGCACCCTTACTCCCCATCTTGCTACGCATGTGCTTTGGTTTGGCTCGCCGCTCGCTGAATTTTATTACATGGGCGAAAATTTGACACAATTTGCCGTCAGTGGTGCAAAATGGTGACCGCAAGTGAATTGAACGCCGTTAGCTCCCGTCGTGTCCTAGTATAAACGAAACGCTTCAATGTCAGTCGCGCGTTAATTTCTTTTTCCTAGGTTATAGAGAATGTGAGGATTATTAATGCCCTAGCATTGGGCATTAATTGGGCATTGGTCATTGTCAAAGGGGAATAAAGTGTATGTGTGTTAAGTGGGTCACGTGGTAAAGGTAGAGGGAGGATGGGAGAGCTCAATAGAGCGTGATGTGCGTATTTGCGTATGTATGTATGTGCAGTCTAACGCCTGTATAACGAAATTCTCGGAACCTACAATTTTTTTTGTCATGCAGGTCACTTCGTTCTAATGGTCGGGCTGCGTACCGCGCGCAACAAAGCAGGCTAAAATTGTTCAACAGTAAAGAACCTTTATTAAACATGAACTAAAGAGACACTTAGTGAAATAAGTCGCTTTTGTTTTGATGCCCACTTTTTTTTTTACATAAATAAGCGACTGAAGCCACGCTTAGCGCACCTAAATTCACAGCACGCTGCGCGGTTAAACGCAGGAATTAAATCTGCAGATCGTCGGATGCCGCTATCGCCTCCCTTGCCGTCAAGATTCTTTGGTAGTTTCCGTGATCTTCGTCACTGTGGCTTTGTTAACATTCCCGTGCTTTCCTCCTTAGATGGCTTTCACGACGCCGTCAGTCGTCAGTTACGATTACATCATCACGTCTTCATCACCTGCGACGTATGCAACGGCCATCGCAAACGCTGATGCGTTACAACCAAGCAGCGTATAAGTTGCGTGCGATTTCTGGAGCAGCGCAGCAGGACGAGCAGGTGCGCTCGTCAAGTGCGTGGCTAGCATTGTCGTTAGCGCTAGCGCAGAGCGCGTTTAGGTGATGTCTGTGGACAGGGCAGTGGCGGCTGCGGTATACGTAGCAGCACTCGTTGTGAAGAGACAAACCAGCCACTGGGGGCGCCTAAATCCCTTTGTTATATATATATATATATATATATATATATATATATATATATATATATATATATATATATATATATATATATATATATATATATATATATATATATTGTTACGGGGTTAAAAACAGTCAGACTTGTATTTACAGAATATTTACAATAATTATAGCAGCTGACAAGATGGTAGCCAGCGCGCGCAACCCAGAGCGTCGTCTTCTTCCGACCAAGCTAACATCTTCTTCGTCAGCGTGTCACTATATATATATATATGTCAACCTCGGCATTACGCGTGTTTTGTTATAGAAGGAATTACAGTGCGACGACAACGGAGTCACGACAGCGTGACGAGAATGGCATGAAAATAGCTAGGCTACTCAGCCACGCCTACTTCTCCGCTCGTTTACTTACTCCACGCAGGCCACATGGTCCTCCGACCATTGGGTTTTAAGTTCGCGCAGACCCTACGCTCTGGGGAAGCCGGTCTATGAGCGAAGTTGTGGCGTGCCGTCAAGACGCACGGCGCATCTCGATAAGGAGTCGCGCAGCGGACTTCGGAACCAATATATTTCAGTATCCCACCTCGGAACCACTAGTGGGAGACTCCGGAAATTTGAACCACCTGAGGTTCTTTAATATGCACCTAAATCTAAGTACACGGGTGTTTTCGCTCTTCGCCCCCATCGAAATGAGGCCGCCGTGGCCGGTACGCTGTATGCCGTAGGTGCGAGGGAAAATGTGAGAGGGTGAGAAATATGATCGTTTGATGTGAATGTCTTGCCACTCACCCAGTGTTGTACGGTGCGAGGAGGAGGAGGAGGGTTGCACACGCCCTTAGGGGGAAGGGAGGCAGGAGAGCCCGCGCCTCCAAAATGTTGAGGCGGCGCGATCTCAAGTCTTGGAGCTGCGTTGAAGCTAGAGGCAGTTCGTTCGCCGCTGCTGCAGCCCTCCATCATGCCAGTGTTCCGACAGCGAGTGTCCGCGGTCATCGAGTGAGATCTGTTCCTATTTGCCGGTGCGCGCGTGACATCATACTTGTTAATTTAGTTGGTCAGTTCATCTTTATGCAATTTGTACGTTTGACAAAACTACTAACCTTACTTCGTATGGCTGTCTGATAATTTGCTGTCGCAATCGATGCTCTGCCTTACGGGAGAAACTGCGCCTTTCTTTAACCTTCTTTGCGCAGGTATGCAGTGCTTCGTTCGAGCTCAGGTACCGTCCAGCAGAAATCGGTGCTACGAAGCGGTTTACGGCACAAGCCAGCGCTTCAGCGGCGCTGCGTTAACACTACAGCGATGATTGAGGCAAGAGTACGCGGCCGCTGCTGGATATCGTGTCGAGAGGCGTCACTCTCTCCGGAACGCTGCTATCGCAGCGCTCTCACATGAGCCGGGTGCTTTAAAGAGTTCCCCGCTTCTTCCTGCCTCTTATTTTTCTGCACGTTATCTAATAACAACCATGCTTCCCTGCTAATATTCTTGTTTCTTTTTTTCGCACAGCATATGGGACCGACTTCTTGCGGTAATTAATAAAGCTGTGTGCGTCATCATCCCACAATTCGTGTTTGCGACGCCAACGAACGAGCTCAGTTGACTTAGTCCACGCGCACTTTAGATACGGAAGAAGGAAAAAGACGAAATGCCGTCACCTGACAATCTTGAAGTCCAGTCATGGGAAATATAAAGGATAAGTTCGTGGGAAATATGCGCTTACCACGTGCTAGGCAAGTGGCACTGAAAGGTCCGGTAACCATGCATGTAGGGACTTATAAGGGATAAGTTCGTAGGAAATATGCGCTTACCACGTGCTAGGCAAGTGGCACTGAAAGGTCCGGTAACCATGTAGGGACTGCCTGCCAAGAGTTAAGGAAAAGATACACACAAAAAGTTTTCCCCATTTGGAGCCGTATCTTCTCCCCAAACATTAATCGTAATATGTCTTCAATCTGTCTTTCTTCCGCTTGGTTTCTTAAAAACTCAGCACTTGCTACTTTCCTCAAGAATGCTACCTCATGCTGATAATGGCCATGCTGATCGTGACCTGGAAATACCGGGCGTGCAGAGTTAGAAACTAAGTTATGGGATTTTAGGTGCCAAATCCACGCTCTGATTATGAGGCACGCCGTAGTGGGGGTCTCCGGAAATTCTGACCACCTCGGGTTCTTTAGAACGACAGAAAGCTGAGCTAGTTGGTAAGGATTCATTATGCAAAAAAGAAGTGAGGCGTGCAGACAGGACACAAGAGTAGAGAAGTGGACAACACGAACGCCGCTAACGAAGCAGGATTGTGCAGATAAGTAGGGGAACATGGAAAAGGGATCAGAGTACTAGGAATGAAGCTTAGAACGACAGAAAGCTGAGCTAGTTGGTAAGGATTCATTATGTGTTGTTCGCGTGTGTTGTCCACTTCTCTACTCTTGTGTCCTGTCTGCACGCCTCACTTCTTTTTTGCATAATGGGCTTCTTTCACGGGAACGTGAATCTAAATTTCCGAAGAGTTCCACCATGGCTTGTGACCTCGGACATGCCGTAATTTCAATGTGAGGCACCGTGCGGGGTGCTGTTAAGTAAGAGACGACTCAGGCACAAAGTCGCGTTATAGTTCACTTACAGATACGGACAATTTCACAATTATAAAAACAAACACAATACAAACATTACTAGACCAATCTTAGAATATGCAGTAATTATCTGGGACCCTTTTACAAAGGTAAACATAAATAAACTTGAAGGAATCCAAAAGAAAGCAGTAAGGTTTATATATAACACTTACGGGCGAGCATCAGTCAGTGACCTCCTCAAAAAAAGCGGTTTACCCTCTATTCCTAACAGAAATCGCATATGTCGCTTAAAGTTTTTCTATCAATTAATTAATAATAATTTCAAAGTTGACACCTCCAATATCAAAAATAACGTACAGCGCGAAGGACAAGGACAGCGACAGACGACATACACAGCGCTGGCTTCCAACAATATCGTATTGCGTTGCCACATCGTGTGTATATATACAAGAAGAGGCATGCGCAGAAAAGGTACGACAGTCACATGGGGTGTTCTAACAGCAAGTCATTGAACTAAGAACATGGTTACCTTAAAAAATAATAAAAAATATAAAAAATAAAAAAGAAATATGGGCATTACGATTTCTATCTGTTTAGATACGAGACTTCCGCAGGGGTCAGCGCGATTGAGGGCGCACTAACGCAAATACTACCAAGTTTTCTTATGAAATCGCGCTGACCCCTGCTGAAGTCTCGTATCTAAACAGATAATAATCGTAATGCCCATATTTTTTTATATTATTTTATATTTTTTATTTTTTCAGG
The DNA here is from genome assembly GCF_050947875.1 of Dermacentor variabilis. NCBI lineage: Eukaryota > Metazoa > Arthropoda > Arachnida > Ixodida > Ixodidae > Dermacentor > Dermacentor variabilis. The sequence goes on from NC_134568.1 coordinate 5,359,805, forward strand.
TAACCATGGTTCTTAGTTCAATGACTTGCTGTTAGAACACCCCATGTGACTGTCGTACATTTTCTGCGCATGCCTCTTCTTGTATATATACACACGATGTGGCAACGCAATACAATATTGTTGGAAGTCCACTTACAAAAATTTTTATAGAAAGTCCATAGACAGTCTATAGACATTTGTCTATGAAGTCTATAGACTGTCTATAGACATTTCTTTAGACTAGTCTATAGACAGTCTATAGACTTGTGGCCATACACTTTTTATAGACTAGTCTATAAAAAGTCTCAGTCTATAGACTGTCTATACACAGTCTATAGGCAGTCTATAGACTTATGGCCATACTTTTTATAGACTAGTCTATAAAAAGTCTGAGTCTATAGATTGTCTATAGACTGTCTATAGACTTATGGCCATACACTTTTTATAGACTAGTCTATAAGAAGTCTGAGTCTATAGACTGTCTATAGACGGTCTATAGACTTATGGCCATACACTTTTTATAGACTAGTCTATAAAAAGTCTGAGTCTATAGACTGTCTATACACTGCCTATAGACAGTCTAGAGACTTATGGCCATACATTTTTTATAGACTAGTCTATAAGAAGTCTGAGTCTATAGACTGTCTATAGACTGTCTATGGACAAGAGTATAGGCTTACAGTTCTACTTTTGTAGACTGAAGTCTATAGAATGTCTACAGATGAGATTTGTCCGTAGACATTTTATACACTTCAGTCTACAAAAGTAGAACTATATATACAGTTCTACTTTTGTAGACTGAAGTCTATGGAATGTCTATATACAAATGTATATAGATAGTCTATAGACATTCTATAGACTTCAGTCTACAAAAACAGAACTTTATAGTCCGATACACTTTTTTCTATGACATTCTGCAGACATTTGTTAACAAATATGAATTTTTTTTTAATCTATAGGCACTCTATATACACAGACATCTTATATACAAGTCTACAAAGAGTGTATAAGGCCATAACTCCATAGCGGCTATCTACAAGTTAGTTTACATTTTTGTTTACATGCGGTAGCAAAAAGTTTTGAATGTATTTATGCATGTGCACCTGTTCCTTTTCATCTGCACTTATCCATTACCGTTAGTAGATTAATAATGCTTCTGAACCAGCTGTACTTTCATATATGTTGCATAAACAGAAAGAATTTACATAGTGCTGAATCATGCAGTGCGAAAAATAAAACAAATGCACCAGCAATGCATTCACCGTTTTTATTGCTCGATATAATAGATGAATTCCTTAAATTCATGTCGTATGCTATTATGGAAACAGATTAAATATTTACACTACTCCTTGGCAAGCATGGTCGCCAGGCTGGCCTTGACCTTTGTGTCATTAGTCCCAAAGGTGCTGCAGGTGTATGCTGCAAATAAGTAGATGCAGCAATATGAGGCAAAAATAACAAGTGTATATTCTTTGTGTGTTCATTAAGCAGCTTAATATATTTGCTCAAACCATCTAAGTCAATACTTAATGCGGTTTAACTATGACTAATGGCTGCTTGTCAATACAAATCAGCACCTTTATACAATGTTTTATTGCATGGTATGGTGAACAATTAATCAGTCACAACTGCTGCTCGTGCCAGCAACAGTATGTTCCCTTTTATGACAAGTTCAGATATGATGCATTATTGTACTTATCCCAAATGGTCTCTATATTTATTGCTGAAACGTTACCCAGTTGGGCTGTCTGTACATTTTTTTTGGCTGGTAGTTAAGTATGCCCGTGCAGAGGGATATTTTCAGAAGACATGACTGGAATATTCACAGTATCATGCCTAAGATTGTAATTTAATTTGCTTAATACACATTTAAATGTCTTTCTCATACTTTTAAATGAATGGGTGATTGGCCATAACTTCAACGGAAGACAGATGGGCTGATTGTATCGATATGGCCACTTAATTTTGTTACAGGTTATGAGGCCTCTTGGGCGTGCTAACCGGTTTCCAAGTTAGGTATACCACATGAGCACCCGAAATACGACACGAGCACTTTGTGTCATGGCACGACAGATATGCACCTCCTAGGAAACAGAACTGATAGTATAGTTCGAATGAATTCTATTACAGTAAATTATTTAAGGTGCTTTGAAAGATGAAAATTTTTTCTAGGCTATCGAGGTTCAGGACGTTTAGTTAACGCAAAAAAAAACACATATTGAGTAAGAAATGCCTTTTCAGTAAGCTTGACTTTCTTCTATTTTTCAATAAATGGAACCAATTTCCTTCAATTTTTATCAGGTGAAATGTTTTAAAAATATATTTAACTCAGAGATTCTCTGGAAACTTTGTATGACATATAACAAGACAGCATACCTATGTGGCCATTTTAAAATGTCCCGATCTTTTTCCAAGCCTTCCCTGGCTGTTTTCATGAAAACTTTTTGGCAATCTATGACGCCTGCAGCTTAAGTGTAATAAAAAAAATATTGTGGTTTAATGCTTGCCAAGTACTGCCAGCCCATAATATTTAGATAAAACGAATAACACGTCAGTCACTTGACATGCAGTATTAGATTCAACTTACTTGAATCCCTTGATTAATAAAGCTGACAAGGGCTTCGGCAAGTTCGTAATTGATGGCCACACGAGTGCAGCACGGAAGACACAGAGACACACGTAAAGCAAATGCAACAATGTGAGGAAAAACTATACAAAGAGTTCTACAATTAGTTATTTTTACGGTTCAATAGTAGTTTTCAATATAATTTGCTCTCATCACTTATGCCTCTAGTTAACTTTGTTTACCTCTGACTAAAGACTACATGGCAATATTAATCAGTACCATTATGATGTTTCGTTATACTACAGTATGATAAGCAGTTAGACAACAGTAATGGTCGCCGGTGCCAGCAACGGTACGTTTCGTTTTAAGACAGGTTCATGTGACACACAGTGTACTTACAAAAATAAAAGAAATGCGAGAATCCCAAACGATTCCTATAATAATACTTGTTGAAACAAAGATACCCGGCTGGACTGTGCACATTTTTCAGGTGTTAATGCAATATGCCCGTGCCGAACGAACATGCTCAGCATACTGACTGCAGTTTTGAACAATCACGTTAAGATTTGCAATTTATTTCCGCTTAGAATAGTCTGCAATGTTTCTTTTCTCATACTTCGAGATGAATACATTTGCCACACTTTCAGTAGAATGCACATGAATGGGGGCGTACTGATCAGTTTACTTATCAACTAAAACATGTTACGATCTCTTAGGTGTGTTGATAAGGGTAGAACAAATGCAATGCCCACTGAATTCTTTGAATAATCTGTGCGTTATCTACTTAGAAAAGACCACCAAATTGATAATCTGGCTCTTTTTTCTTTTGTACAGCGCATATTGTATGCAGTCTGTCCAAGACGACGGCACTACATGCAACAGTAATGAAAACCGGAACACTTATTACGCACGACAATGGATTCATACCATGCACGATTAGCACAATGCGAATCTGCGCCAGCAGCTGCCTTGTGATTAAGAGCACGTAAACAGCAGAACGCCGAAGCATCGGAAGCCGCTTAACGCTTTTCATATAGCTCGAAAGATAACTTCTGCTGCTAAATTGTTTAAAAAAGAGACAAAAAACAAATCTTCCAACTACCGTCAAACACAATGCCTTCAGTTTGAAACGTGTAAAGGTGTTCCCGGAGCGACTAATTTATTGTTCTCTAATTTTTTCGGCTAAGTTGCGAAGCTGCAAATGATTGAGCTTATCGCAGGTTTCATGCTCCAAAAGCGTTTGTGGTTGAATATAAATAGATTGGGTGAATCTAGAGATTTCTACTAGATATTTCTTCAAGTCTCGTGTTTTGCTTGCTGTAACTTCCCAAAATTATTTAGATTGGTTGCCAGGAACCTTAAAAATACTGCTACCTTTAAACTATGCGAAAACGGCAGCGCACACACTGCTGATGCATGCCCCGCAAACACGGCCTTTCATCCGAGTACGCTAGCAGTTATTCAACTATGCCTGTCTGTTTGAAAATTCTTGATGCTAACACAATTTCGAGATATATACGTAAAGCGTGTGACGAGAATTTCACTACACATACGGTGCAGCATTCATCGCGGCCGGATCAAGCGCCACTAAATGAGATCTACCACACTGGCTGCCCAACACACACAATCCGCTTAGTGGTAGCTCAGTATCAAGTTAAAACATGGTGTACTTCCTTTTTTACGCACCTAAGCTATAATGATAAAATCAACAAGCACGAGCGATCGCTCGCCGTAAAACATTCCGTATACCCGAGTCGCCTGCGCTACATGCAGCCGGTTCGCGCTACGAAATGCGCTCACATAATCATGAGGTATTGACGCAAAACGTCTTTGATAAAGCTTACCATTCAGTGTAGTTGACGTGTGATGGCACAAAGACACGCATACACAGACACCAACGTTCAGGGAGACACCACACACCGGCACAACCGTTTACGTGCCTGGCGCACTCGTTGAGACGGCGCACCGCCGCGCATGCGCAAGAGCTCCGAGCATGCGCAGGAGCTCCGCGCAGGAGGGCGTGCGCGCTCGGAGGAGTGTGAGCGCCTTTTCCTCCTTCATTTTTTTCTTTGTCTCTTTCTCTCTCTCTGCGCGCCATGCGCGCCGGAACGGGTGGCTTTTTTTTTCCGTTATGCATTTTTTTCGTGGACGAAGGATATGCGCTGGCAGGTTGTATGACAAACGCTGTGGGCTATCGTATGAGACTGGAACGCTAACATGAATGCGCTGTTTGTAAGAGCCGTTACGAGGCCCTTCAGACGTTTTAGACGTATTATTGCCAGCGTCGATGAGCAAAACAGCGTATTTGTAGCATATCTTCCAGCGTACCGCCAAATGTGATGCCCGCACGTACGTTAGTGCTAATTTTCTGTTCCGATGATAGGTCAAAGCAATCAGTACAGCATTGAGGTACTCATATGCGTGGCTGCGCAGGCATACCGCCGGCGATATACTGGGTGGGCTCAGAGAATTTGGCACCTGTTTTAAGTGAATGAGAAACTTTGATGAGTTTATAGTGCAGGATATTAGGCAACAAAAGTCGCCCGATGTTAGTGACGCAGCCGAGATATGAAGACAATGTGAAAAGTATCCGAGAATCGGACGACACACAACGCGAACACCAAATGCGCGACATCGGTTCATGGCACATTCACAAAGTCCGGGTTGTCAGCTACAAACATTACGAGTGTCTTTGCTGTTAGCTTGATGCCTGTTTCGAATCCACTTGTATCTGAAGCTGGCGTTCATAACATATATTTTAACAATTGGATCGGCGTTTTGCTTCCGTTATTCTACTGCCGCAAAAGTGATGCGACAACTGTGAAGACTGTCTTGGGATTGCCGAGAGCGACTACGTAGATCATGTGAGGTCAACAAATGCGGAGGTATACACTATGTGTATACTAAAGTCTACAAATAGGCTCTACAGCAATCTCAGCAGTATACAACTTTTGTGGCTTATATCAAATGCAGCTATATATTATATCCACCGGTACCTGCGCTTGGTTACAGCGTACACGGGTTGGGCCCAGATTAAAGATGTTTGTCTATTGTTAATCTATAGACATGCGAGACCACGACAACTCAGAGGTGGTGAATTCACCACCTGGTCTGCGGGCTTTCGCCACTTATTCACCCCCTTTGCCACATCTTCACCATCTGACCTTCACCACCTGGTCTTCGCGAAGTGTACGTCCGGGAAGCAGCCAGGTTTAGGGCCTTCGGGTGCCTGGAAGACCTTGGTGACTCGGACGGTGCCTGCTCCGCCGCGATCCTCGTTCGGTGCAGACTAGCAGTCTGCACGGTTTGCCCGCCGCGCCGGGGTTGCGGTGCTGTCGTGCATGAACCAGTGCCATATCATCGCGTTCGCAGAGGGCGGGGGGTATGGGAACTAGGAATTACATATTATCGACTTTCTTCTATAGACATTCAATACACCAGGAGTAGAGAAAAAAATAGAAACCTTGTCGACTATTGTCCATAATATAGAGAGTCAACAGACAAAGTATGGACAAAAATAAATAGAAACTGTATCGGCTTTCGTCTACAGGTAGTCCATATAGGGGGGAAGTAGACAAAGAAGAAACAAACTCCGTATCGAATTTTTTCTATAGACCGTCTATAGACTGCGAGTAGACAAAAAGAAATAGAAATCTTATCGACTTTCGTCTACAAAAAGTCTATATACAAAGTATATGGACAAAAATAAATAGACACTGTATCCACGTTCGTCTAAAAGTAGTCCATAGAGGGGAAATAGACAAAAAGAAACAAACACCTTATCGACTTTTTCTATAGACCGTCTATAGACAGCGAGTAGACAAAAAGAAATAGAAACCTTATCGACTTTCGTCTATAGAAAGTCTATAGACAAAGTATGGACAAAAATAGATAGAGACTGTATCCACTTTCGTCTACAGGTAGTCCATAGAGGGGAAGTAGGCAAAAAAGACACAAACACCTTATCGACTTTTTTCTATAGACCGTCTATAGACTGCGAGTAGACAAAAAGAAATAGAAACCCTATCGACTTTCGTCTATAGAAAGTCTATAGACAAAGTATGGACAAAGATAGAGACTGTATCCACTTTCGTCTGTAGGTATTCTATAGAGGGGAAGCAGATAAAAAGGAAACAAACACCTTATAGACTTTTTTCTATAGACCGTCTATAGACTGCGAATAGACAAAATAAATAGAAACCCTATCGACTTTCGTCTATAGAAAGTCTATAGACAAAGTATGGACAAAAATAGATAGAGACTGTGTCGACTTTCGTCTGTAGGTATTCTATAGAGGGGAAGCAGACAAAAAAGAAACAAACACCGTATCGACTTTTTTCTATAGACCGTCTATAGACTGCGAGTAGACAAAAAGAAATAGAAACCCTATCGACTTTCGTCTATAGAAAGTCTATAGACAAAGTATGGACAAAAATAGATAGAGACTGTATCCACTTTCGTCTGTAGGTATTCTATAGAGGGAAGCAGATAAAAAGGAAACAAACACCTTATCGACTTTTTTCTATAGACCGTCTATAGACTGCGAATAGACAAAAATAAATAGAAACCCTGTCGACTTTCGTCTATAGAAAGTCTATAGACAAAGTATGGACAAAAATAGATAGAAACTGTATCCACTTTCGTCTGTAGGTATTCTATAGAGGTGAACCAGATAAAAAGGAAACAAACACCTTATCGACTTTTTTATGTAGACCGTCTATAGACTGCGAATAGACAAAAAGAAATAGAAACCCTATCGACTTTCGTCTATAGAAAGTCTAAAGACAAAGTATGGACAAAAATAGATAGAGACTGTGTCGACTTTCGTCTGTAGGTATTCTATAGAGGGGAAGCAGACAAAAAGGAAACAAACACCTTATCGACTTTTTTTCTATAGACCGTCTATAGACTGCGAATAGACAAAAAGAAATAGAAACTTTATCGACTTTCGTCTATAGACAGTCTATAGACTTTATATCAACAAAAGTCCAAATCTATAGAAAGGAAAGGTCGTCTATGAAAAGACTATAGACTTTCTATAGACAGTCTAAAGTCATTTTTGTAAAGGTCATCGCTCTGTATGTCGTCTGTCGCTGTCCTTGTCCTTCGCGCTGTACGTTATTTTTAATCATGAATTACCAACTAGCCCAAGCAACCACCCTAGTTCACCTCCAATATCCTTACCTGTTCCTCGGGGTACCAAACTAGAGATCACCATTCTCTTTCTATAACACCATTAAATCCGCGAGTTAATTGTTTCAAATATTCCTTTTTTCCAAGGACCATCACTGATTGGAATAATCTCACGGATGATGTTGTCAGACAGACATCATTACATTCATTTCAAGAGCATTTGAATTGATTGTTGTTAATTGACCTTGTCGCTGTATTCTCTTGCTGAATTTCTATGTGCAATTTTGTTTTCTTTGTGTCTGTAATTCTGTATCTTAACACAATGTTTCCCAACTGCTATGATCTTGTGTATAAGATCGCAGTATTCATAAATAAATAAAAATAGATAAATAACTTATCGTGGATTTACAGGTAAAAATATAGCAGTGCTGGTGCGGCTGGTCGGCAGAACCAACACCTCAAGGACGCTTGATGAACGGTGAACGAGTCCACGTGTCCGTAGGGTAACGCCGACTCTCTTGCGGCAGCCACGGACGCAGACGTCGGGCTAACCAGCGGGATGAACAAGAGCGCGGCTACGAGGAACTCATGTGGTTAAACCCCGGCACGGTCCTCCGGCTGCGCGCAACCACGAAGCGTCCCCTCTCGATGACGTCGTCACCGCTGTGCTTGCGCAGGTTTGGCTTCCGGTAGGAGCTAGGCACGACGTTGATCCAGCCTCTCGCACGCCGTCCTGCTGGTCGTGGCGCTCTGTGCGGCGTCTGCCGCTCCAGTCGGCGTGCACGGCGCTCAGGAGCTCCTCCCAGCTGGCCATGATTTCGCTGGCCAGAGCAGACGATGTCCGGCACCAGTGGTCCACCTTTCTGGGCGAGACGAAGCTGCAGGAGTCCTCGCCGGATGCCCCAGTGCTGACGAGCACGTGAAGCTGTAGGCCCGGCGCCTGGCATACGCGCGCTCTTGCGTCATGTCACTTTGACGAGTGAGCAGGGCGCCTCGGACTTTCGGGGAAATGACTTCTTACTTATGTGGTTGCCTGCCTGCCACAACTGGAATGTCACTGAAAGGGAGAAAATCAACACCGTTATAAGCAAGACTTACAAGATCGCCCTTGGCCTACCGGAGTCCACAAGCCGTGCTCGTCTGCTAAGCTGGGAGTATACAACACGCTTGAGGAAATAGTGGATGCGCAAAGAGCCTCGCAATTCGAACGCATGTCCCTGACAGCCACGTGCAGGTACATCCTGCAGAAACTCGGCTTAAATTACCATGTCCAACACGGTCAGAAACAGGTCATTCCACCCGACCTCAGCGACACGCTGATCGTCGCCCCTATCCCTCGAAACACGCACCCCGAATATAATGTGGACCAATGCCAGGCCCGTGCCAAGGCACTGCCGCGCTCCTTTGGTGGGAAGACGCTCACGCGCTTCGTAGACGCGGCAGGATACACACGAGAACACCGCTTCACGGCGGCAGTCGTAGACATTAACTCCCGGCTTACGCACGCGTGTAGTGTCACAACGGAATACCCGGAAACAGCGGAAGAGGCAGCGATTGCGCTTGCGCTTACCGACCCCCTCTGCGAGGTAATTCTTAGTGACTCACAATCCGCAGTTCGTAACTACGCGCGAGGGCGCATTTCCTCCGAAGCTCTCCAGATCCTAAGGAAAGCTGGTAGACAACACTTCGATAGCACCGCGATCATCTGGTTCCCAGCGCACGTCGCCACTCCCACCGACGAGGGCCCCCCTAACTTGAACGAGGTAGTACACCACTCTGCGCGAGAACTGACCCGCCTCAACGAATCGGAGACCGCCTCTTCGAGTTCGGAACTCCTGGTTCAAAACACGCGAGAACGCTTGGTCAGATACAATAACATCACCAAGCACTACCAGCTAGCCAGGCGGATATTGCCCCCACCTTACCCCAAAGTGAAACGTCGCCAGGCAGTCGTCTAGCGACAACTGCAAACACAAGCCTTCCCCAGTCCGGTGCGATTACGGCACATTTTCCCCTCGCAATACCAGAGTGCTCTTTGCGAGTTATGTCAGGCAACTAGAGCGACGCTCACACGCATGTTGTGGCAGTGTCGCGTTATATCATGCAGATACAATGGCAGTAGCACCGGAGGCTCTTGCATCGAAGTGGACCGCCGCTCAGCGCAGCTCCAACCTCAAGACGCAAGAGTGGGCTGTCCAGCAGGCCCGAGAGGCGGCGACAATGCAAGGCCTCGAAGTCCCCTCATGGGAGACCTGAGCCCGGGTCGTTAAACTTTGCCGGATTTGAAATAAAGTTGTTTCCATCCATTGCTGGACGTTATCCTCACTTAGCACGCAGCAGAAGCAGCTTCCAGGCGCGTGTTGAGGTTCCCATTTTTTTTTATCGTCGTCTAGGTCTCACTCACATACATGCGCGCGGTAGCGAAAGGAAATAGAAGAAAGACTATTTGTGAAAAGGCTTTGCTTCTTGGTGGCCCTCAGTGCAAGACCTGCTCGCAGATGCTTGAGAGCACGTTCAAGAAATTTCGACATGTACGACGTCTAGGTTCTAGCCTATAGAACGCTTGAGTTGTGTGCTGCAAGGCGTAGAACATGGTATCTCTAAGTTTCCGCTTGGTTTTAAAGACAAACGCTTGTGAGCAAATGTACTCATCTTGACCAGGTAGGTCACGCAGTCACCAGCCTGGTATCGTAGACGCAAGTACCTGCTTTCTTTTATAGAGAGGCATTGTTTGGCCTGCCCCCATGCACGTCGTATATTAACTTATTAGGCAGGAAGTCAGGAACGATACAACGTATTCTAGGCAATATGGAAACAAACTGGAAGGAAATGCGGCATTAAATTACATCCGGGATATTACAGCCGAATCATTTCAGTGCAATGACGAGGTGTGTTTCGCAAAAAAAAAATGGTGCGTGAAAGAGAACCAAGTGGATAAGGAGCTGGTGCTGAGAAACTTAAGCTGGAAGGAAGCCGAAGATAACATTACTAAGCATGCAGCCACAGAGTTAGACGAGGTCCTCGTTAGGCTAATTAATGAACTAGGACCAAAACGTAAGGAAGCTTTGTTGAAAGCGGTAATAAGAACCTTAAAAAGATAGACGAATATACCTGACAGCTGGCCACAAAGTATAATACATTTAATTTACAAAGGGAAGGGGGAAAACGCAAACTTCACTCATAAAGGCCGTTGACCATCACATCGGTAATATTGTTACGAATGACAATATTGGCCGATTCCGGAGAAGGCAATGACGACCCCACCTGCGGCGGACCAGACAGCAATCACGCAGGTCAGGCTGGCTACTGGACACCGCTGCGAGAGCCACCCACCTTTTCGGGGAAGGCCAACGAAGACGTCGACGACTGGCTTAAACACTACAACAGAGTGAGTCGCCACAACCACTGGAACTCTACGAAGCAGCTCGATAACGTGGTTTTTTTTCTCGCTGGCACCGCACTCCTCTGGTTTGAAAACCACGAGAGCGTTCTAACAAGCTGGGATAACTTTGTAGAAGAATTCACCAAGTGCTTCGGGGACCCAATCTCTAAGAAAAAGAAGGCTGAGCAGACGCTTTCCCGACGAGCTCAATTACCTGGCGAAACGTGTACAACGTACATCGAGGCTGTTCTGAGATTATGCGGAATCGTCAGCGCTACCATGACAGACGAAGACAAAGTAGGACATCTGCTTAAAGGAATCGCTGAAGATGTTTATAATTTTCTTATAACGAAGGACGATCTTAGTACTCCGTCTGATCTGCAGAAACACTGCCGGGCGTTTGAAGCGCTGAAAATGAGAAGGATTGGGCCAAAGTTTGGACGATTGGACAATGTTACTACTATTGCAAGTGTGTCCGTCCCAACCCACGACGACCTCTCCTCAGTGATTCGGCAAGTAGTTAAAGAAGAGCTTCAACGCCTTAAAGTTGTTGACGACGCTCACGTGTGCCATCAGTGTGCATTTGATCATCGTTCTCGTGTGCCACCGTCCACCTGGGCACCTCAGAGTTTCCGAGAACCTCGCAGGACCTATGCTGATCGTACGGAGAGCAGCAACTTGCCACCGCAACCGACAAGTCTGGGACGCCGACAAGATGCACCACAACGATTTGTTCCGCGGGCTATTCCCTCCTACAACCAGCCTGAGAGTGCGTTTCTACCCATGACACCCATGTCACCGGTGTCACCCGCGACTCCCGCACTTGCTACAGCTGCGGTGTGGCTGGACACATTGCTAGGTATTGCCACCGCCGCCAGCGGCGTGCTCCACGGTTTAATTCCTACACGCCCCGCGTACCCGCTGATGAGCCCTGGCCATATCCCACTTCCTTCCAGCGGCTGCAGCAGGGACGCGCAAACCGCAGTGACTCCCCCGTTTCCGATCGCAGCCTGACACCACCACCGACACGACAACGACGCTCTCCATCACCTCGTCGTCGCTCGTTATCACCGCCGCCGCTGGGAAACTAGCTGGTGCGACCGACGGGGGTGAGGCCGCAATATGTTCATCTTCATCAAGACCCCCTTGTGTAAAATTGTTTAAAAACAAAGTGTGCGTTTTAGTTGACAATGTGAGTGCTTTTGCTTTAATTGACACTAGGGCGGCAGTTTCTGTTATGAGCCTGTCCTTCAAAAATCGTCTTGGACAAAAAGTTATGTTTTCTTGGGATCGGAACGCTACCTTTCGTGGAGTTGGCGGGGAAATGTTACGCCCACTTGGGGTCTGTTCTGTTTCAGTTATGATAGGGGAGCAGACATTTAGAAGTGAATTTACTGTGCTTGCACGTGCAACGCATGACATTATTTTCGGAATTGATTTCTTGCGTGAGTGGGGGGCAACTTTGGATTGTGGAAGTGGCGCGATTTCTCTTCGCCGCGACGCGCGCACTTCAATGACAGATAGCACCACTGATGCCGCCGACGTTCTCACCGTGTCACAAGATGTGTGTTTGCCCCCTAAGACTGCAATGTTTGTACCTGTCACTACTTCTCGCCCTCGTACAGGTTCTTGTTGTGGTTTAGCCGAGCCCGATTATAACAATGCGCTCAAGAAAAATGCGATAGTCCCTCGCTCCCTCGTGGTTACCACTGATGGTTGTACTCGTTTGTGGACAGTGAACGTTTCAACCCATTCTATAACATTGCCGCTAGGACTTAAACTGGCAAGTTTTGATGAACAAGCCATTGTCAGCGTCGGAACGGTCGAAATGTCACCTGCCGAAAAAAAATCCAACCCCGACTCCATCTATGATAATTCTGCTGACTTTAAGCGCATGATTGACAAGTCGCTGTCTTCTAGTGAGCAGTGTCTGCTGGAAGCTGTGCTCGCTCGCTACGCCACAGTGTTTGATTTTGCTCAAGGCCAACGAGCGTCCCATACACCACCGGCGTCTCGTATGCAACACCGCATCCATACAGGGCAAGCAACGCCAATTCGTCAGAAGCCCTACCGCGTTTCACCTTCAGAGAGAAAAGTCATCGCCGAGCAGGTCGAAGAAATGTTACAGAAAGGAGTGATCCAGGAATCATCTAGCCCTTGGGCTGCTCCTGTGATCCTAGTGAAGAAAAAAGACAACTCATGGAGATTCTGTGTGGACTATCGCCGCCTAAACACCGTCACAAAGAAAGACGTGTACCCCCTACCACGCATAGATGACGCCGTCGACTGCCTCCACTCCGCGTCGTATTTCTCTTTTGTTGATTTGCGGTCAGGATATTGGCAAATTCCCATGCACCCCTCAGGCAAGGAGAAGACAGCCTTCGTGACACCTGACGGTCTCTTTGAATTCAACGTTATGCCCTTTGGCTTATGCAACGCTCCAGCGACATTCGAGCGATTTATGGATACCGTGCTCCGCGGACTCAAATGGGAAATTTGCATGTGCTATTTAGACGACGTCATTATCTACGGCCGGACATTTCACGAACACACTAAGCGCCTGTCGATCGTTCTTGACTGTATCCAGCAAGCTGGCCTTATTTTAAACTCGAAGAAATGTCATTTCGGTGAGCGTCAAGCCCTCGTACTAGGCTTTCTGGTCGACAAAGACGGCATACGACCAGACCCTGAAAAGATAGCAGCGGTTCGCGACTTCCAACAGCCACAAACGGTGAAAGATCTGCGAAGCTTTTTGGGCCTTTGTTCATATTTCCGACGCTTTATCAAGAATTTCGCACAGCTTGCCTCTCCCCTCACGTCTCTCCTTCACAAAGACACCCCATACTTGTGGACTGCTGACTGCGAGTCGGCGTTTCAACAGCTGAAATTTTTGTTGACTTCTGGACCGGTACTGCGGCATTTTGATCCGGAGGCGTCAACTGAGCTGCACACTGACGCCAGCGGTGCGGGTGTTGGTGCTGTGCTTGTTCAACTCTGCGATGGCCGTGAGCATGTCATTGCCTACGCTAGTCGGACACTTACAAAAGCGGAGACAAACTACACCGTTACTGAACTCGAGTGCCTAGCAGTCGTCTTCGCCATTCAGAAGTTCCGTCCCTATCTACATGGCCGCGCATTCACGATAGTGACTGACCATCATTCACTCTGTTGGCTGGTTGGGCTGCGTGACCCGTCTGGCCGGTTGGCCCGCTGGGCTTTGCGCCTTCAAGAGTACAGCTTTTCCGTTAAGTACAAGAGCGGACGCTGTCACACGGATGCTGATTGCCTATCCCGTCTCCCTTCGCCGCACACTAAAGCTGAGGATGATAACTTCGACGACTACCTAGTTTCCATCTCTTCCGACTTTACAGACCTGCGTACCTTCGCGCGCGAGCAACGTTGCGACCCTACCTTGAAATCCCTACGGGCAGCTGCACGTGAGCCAGCAGGAACAACACGGTTTACTTTTCGTAATGGTTTGCTGTACAAAAAAAGTTACTCGGCTGATGGTCCCCCATTGCTTCTAGTTGTGCCCGAAAACCTGCGCTCGGCTGTCCTTCGTTGTATGCATGACGATATCACGTCCGGGCACCTTGGCTTTACACGCACACTACACCGACTTAGACAGAGATTTTTCTGGCCCAAGCTCTGGAAAACAACGAAACAGTATGTCGCCAGCTGTACTGTTTGCCAGCGCCACAAGCAAACGACGACGGCCCCAGCAGGCTATTTACAACCAGTTAAGCCACCGACGTTACCCTTTGAAAAAGTGGGCATCGACTTGCTTGGCCCGCTCCCAAAGACGTCAGCTGGCTACCGCTGGATTATAGTATGCGTAGATTATCTTACTCGCTACACGGAAACGGCGGCACTTCCATCTGCCACTGCAGCAGATGTCTCTTCATTTTTGTTGCATCACGTCATACTCCGTCACGGCGCTCCCCGTGTTGTCATCAGTGACCGTGGACGGCAATTCACCGCCGACGTCGTTGAAGAACTTTTGCGGCTTTGTGGTTCTGCATATCGTCATGCCACTCCTTACCACCCGCAAACCAATGGCCTCACGGAGCGGACGAATCGAACCCTTACCAACATGTTATCAATGTATGTCGCTGCTGACCACAAGAATTTGGACGCCGTCTTACCTTTTGTAACGTACGCGTACAATAGTGCCAAGCACGAAGTTACTGGATATGCGCCGTTCTTTTTGCTGTACGCGCGCGCACCCCGGAGCTTTCTGGACACTATTCTACCTTTATCGTGCCAACAGGATCCTTCCATCGCCCAAACTCTGTGTCGTGCTGAGGAAGCACGTCGACTGGCGCATCTTAGGACGTTGTCCTCACAAGGCAACAGCAAGATTCGCTATGATGCGCGGCATCTCCCCGTCAGTTTTACTCCCGGTGATTATGTTTGGTTGTGGACACCTGTTCGCAAAAAGGGATTCTACCGCAAGTTTCTCGCCACTTACACCGGACTATTCCTTATACTCAACCGCTTATACTCAACCGCTTGAGCGATGTGAACTATGTCGTCGCCAAAGTGACGGCAAGTAATCGGCGTTCACGGGCGACGCAAGTTGTTCACGTGGCCAGACTCAAGCAGTGCCATCACAGGTCCCTTTAACTCGCTTGGCGAGCTTCTTCTGCCCCCGGGGAAAATGTCGCAGCACTGCGCGGCTGCGGCTGAGGCGCGGAGAAAGACGAAGTAGAGTGTGCGCGCGTGACCTCGCGGTACTCTGCGCCGGCTGGCCCTTACAAAAATGACTTTAGACTGTCTATAGAAAGTCTATAGACTTTTCATAGACGACCTTTCCTTTCTATAGATTTGGACTTTTGTTGATATAAAGTCTATAGACTGTCTATAGACGAAAGTCGATAAAGTTTCTATTTCTTTTTGTCTATTCGCAGTCTATAGACGGTCTATAGAAAAAAGTCGATAAGGTGTTTGTTTCCTTTTTGTCTGCTTCCCCTCTATAGAATGCCTACAGACGAAAGTCGACACAGTCTCTATCTATTTTTGTCCATACTTTGTCTTTAGACTTTCTATAGACGAAAGTCGATAGGGTTTCTATTTCTTTTTGTCTATTCGCAGTCTATAGACGGTCTATAGAAAAAGTCGATAAGGTGTTTGTTTCCTTTTTGTCTGCTTCCCCTCTATAGAATGCCTACAGACGAAACTCGACACAGTCTCTATCTATTTTTGTCCATACTTTGTCTTTAGACTTTCTATAGACGAAAGTCGATAGGGTTTCTATTTCTTTTTGTCTACTCGCAGTCTATAGACGGTCTATAGAAAAAAGTCGATAAGGTGTTTGTTTCCTTTTTGTCTGCTTCCCCTCTATAGAATACCTACAGACGAAAGTAGACACAGTCTCTATCTATTTTTGTCCATACTTTGTCTTTAGACTTTCTATAGACGAAATTCGATAGGGTTTCTATTTCTTTTTGTCTATTCGCAGTCTATAGACGGTCTATAGAAAAAAGTTGATAAGGTGTTTGTTTCCTTTTTGTCTGCTTCCCCTCTATAGAATGCCTACAGACGATAGTCGACACAGTCTCTATCTATTTTTGTCCATACTTTGTCGTTAGACTTTCTATAGACGAAAGCCGATAGGGTTTCTATTTCTTTTTGTCTATTCGCAGTCTATAGACGGTCTATAGAAAAAAGTCGATAAGGTGTTTGTTTCCTTTTTATCTGCTTCCCCTCTATAGAATACCTACAGACGAAAGTGGATACAGTCTCTATCTATGTTTGTCCATACTTTGTCTATAGACTTTCTATAGACGAAAGTCGATAGGGTTTCTATTTCTTTTTGTCTACTCGCAGTCTATAGACGGTCTATAGAAAAAAGTCGATAAGGTGTTTGTTTCTTTTTTGTCTGCTTCCCCTCTATAGAATACCTACAGACGAAAGTAGACACAGTCTCTATCTATCTTTGTCCATACTTTGTCTATAGACTTTCTATAGACGAAAGTCGATAGGGTTTCTATTTCTTTTTGTCTACTCGCAGTCTATAGACGGTCTATAGAAAAAAGTCGATAAGGTGTTTGTTTCTTTTTTGTCTGCTTCCCCTCTATAGAATACCTACAGACGAAAGTAGACACAGTCTCTATCTATCTTTGTCCATACTTTGTCTATAGACTTTCTATAGACGAAAGTCGATAGGGTTTCTATTTATTTTTGTCTATTCGCAGTCTATAGACGGTCTATAGAAAAAAGTCGATAAGGTGTTTGTTTCCTTTTTATCTGCTTCCCCTCTATAGAATACCTACAGACGAAAGTGGATACAGTCTCTATCTATTTTTGTCCATACTTTGTCTATAGACTTTCTATAGACGAAAGTCGATAGGGTTTCTATTTCTTTTTGTCTACTCTCAGTCTATAGACGGTCTATAGAAAAAAGTCGATAAGGTGTTTGTGTCTTTTTTGCCTACTTCCCCTTTATGGACTACCTATAGACGAAAGTGGATACAGCCTCTATCTATTTTTGTCCATACTTTGTCTATAGACTTTCTATAGACGAAAGTCGATAAGGTTTCTATTTCTTTTTGTCTACTCGCTGTCTATAGACGGTCTATAGAAAAAGTCGATAAGGTGTTTGTTTCTTTTTGTCTATTTCCCCTCTATGGACTACTTTTAGACGAACGTCGATACAGTGTCTATTTATTTTTGTCCATATACATTGTATATAGACTTTCTGTAGACGAAAGTCGATAAGATTTCTATTTCTTTTTGTCTACTCGCAGTCTATAGACGGTCTATAGAAAAAATTCGATAGGGAGTTTGTTTCTTCTTTGTCTACTTCCCCTCTATATGGGCTACCTGTAGACGAAAGCCGATACAGTTTCTATTTATTTTTGTCCATACTTTGTCTGTTGACTCTCTATATTATGGACAATAGTCGACAAGGTTTCTATTTTTTTCTCTACTCCTGGTGTATTGAATGTCTATAGAAGAAAGTCGATAATATGTAATTCCGAGTTCCCATACCCCCCGCCCTCTGCGAACGCGATGATATGGCACTGGTTCATGCACGACGGCACCGCAACCCTGGCGCGGCGGGCAAACCGTGCAGACTGCTAGTCTGCGTTCGGTGCAGCTGCACCGAACGAGGATCGCGGCGGAGCAGGCACCGTCCGAGTCACCAAGGTCTTCCAGGCACCCGAAGGCCCTAAACCTGGCTGCTTCCCGGACGTACACTTCGCGAAGACCAGGTGGTGAAGGTCAGATGGTGAAGATGTGGCAAAGGGGGTGAATAAGTGGCGAAAGCCCGCAGACCAGGTGGTGAATTCACCACCTCTGAGTTGTCGTGGTCTCGCATGTCTATAGATTAACAATAGACAAACATCGTTAATCTGGGCCCAACCCGTGTACGCTGTAACCAAGCGCAGGTACCGGTGGATAATACATAGCTGCATTTGATATAAGCCACTAAAGTTGTATACTGCTGAGATTGCTATAGAGCCTATTTGTAGACTTTAGTATACACATAGTGTATACCTCCGCATTTGTTGACCACATATGATCTACGCAGTCACTCTCGGCAATCCCAAGACAGTCTTCACAGTTGTCGCATCACTTTTGCGGCAGTAGAATAACGGAAGCAAAACGCCGATCCAATTGTTAAAATATCTGTTATGAACGCCAGCTTCAGATACAAGTGGATTCGAAACAGGCATCAAGCTAACAGCAAAGACACTCGTAATGTTTGTAGCTGACAACGCGGACTTTGTGAATGTGCCATGAACCGATGTCGCGCATGTGGTGTTCGCGTTGTGTGTCGTCCGATTCTCGGATACTTTTCACATTGTCTTCATATCTCGGCTGCGTCACTAACATCGGGCGACTTTTGTTGCCTAATATCCTGCACTATAAACTCATCAACGTTTCTCATTCACTTAAAATAGGTGCCAAATTCTCTGAGCCCACCCAGTATTTCGCCGGCGGTATGCCTGCGCAGCCACGCATATGAGTACCTCAATGCTGTACTGATTGCTTTGACCTATCATCGGAACAGAAAATTAGCACTAACATACGTGAGGGCATCACATTTAGCGGTACGCTGGAAGATATGCTACAAATGCGCTGTATTACTCATCGACGCTGACAATAATGCGTCTAAAACGTCTGAAGGGCACCGTAACGGCTTTTACAAACAGCGCATTCATGTTAGCGTTCCAGTCTGATACGATAGCCCACAGCGTTTGTCTTACAACCTGCCAGCGCATATCCTTCGTCCACGAAAAAAATGCATAACGGAAAAGAAAAGCCACCCGTTCCGGCGCGCATGGCGCGCAGAGAGAGAGAAAGAGACAAAGAAAAAAATTACCGACGATTACGTTACTTCCTAATGCGAAATTTGAGCGCAGCAAATAAGCTGTTTCACCTTTTGGATAGATTGAGGCAAAGAAATCGAGCAACACATGTATGCGCTATCACATAATTTTTTTTTTATTTTTCACACGTATTCCTTTAACAAAGACTGCACTAACAGTTCTTGACAGTCATGAAGGAAGCTTTGTGGTCGGAGAAATAGACTGATATATGTTCGACTTGGTACACCAATGCTTGATTCTCAAAGACGAGATCTATACAAGTGCCTCGCGAGGTTGTCACAGCCGTGGGGGAAGCAGAGGCTAAGCGCCGCCGCCGAGAAGACCCTGCCGTTCGCGCCGCCGAAGCGGAGGCTCATCGCCGCCGTCGAGAGCAACCAGCAGTAAGCGAGGCTGAAGCAGAAGCTCATCGCCGCCGCCGAGAAGACCCTGCAGTTCGCGCCGCCGAAGCGGAGGCTCATCGCCGCCGTCGAGAGCAACCAGCAGTGAGCGGAAGCGGAGGGGGGCGGCGTGTACACCCAGCGGCAAACGATGGGGGCAGAAGCGCGCGCAGCAAGCGGACAACACGATAAAGGGAGGAGGGAAGAGATAGCAGCGACTGACTGATGCCGCTGACGGCGATAGTGAGTCAACCCCAGCTATCCGCCACACAAGAACAGGGGGGGGGGACCCTTTCCTCCTCTTTCTGCATGGCGGCGACGGTGTTCTATGCAGTCACGTTATCTTGACTCTCTAGCGGCGTCAGCGGCATCCAGCGGTATCAGTCGGTCGCTGCTAGCGCTGGGGGGATGAAAGGGGGGCGGAGCTGGTTACGAGGCCGACGCCGACGACGACGCCGACGACGACGCGAAACCCAGGAACGGACGCCAAAGAGCTGCGCTCTAAAAAATGAAGGAGGAAAAGGCGCTCACACTCCTCCGAGCGCGCACGCCCTCCGCGCGGAGCTCCTGCGCATGCTCGGAGTTCTTGCGCGTGCGCGGCGGTGCGCCGTCTCAACGAGCGCGCCAGGCACGTAAACGGTTGTGCCGGTGTGCGGTGTCTCCCTGAACGTTGGTGTCTGTGTATGCGTGTCTTCTTTGTGGCATCACAAGTCAACTACATTGAATGGTAAGCTTTATCAAAGACGTTTTGCGTCAATACCTCATGATTATGTGAGCGCGTTTCGTAGCGCGAACCGGCTGCACGTAGCGCAGGCGACTCGGGTATAGTGTCGGTTTGTCGTTGACATGGTTTGATAACGCGCTCCTGTTCTCGCTTCTACTATACGGAATGTTTTACGGCGAGCGATCGCTCGTGCTTGTTGATTTTATCATTATAGCTTAGGTGCGTAAAATAGGAAGTACACCATGTTTTAACTTGATACTGAGCTACCACTAAGCGGATTGTGTGTGTTGGGCAGCCAGTGTGGTAGATCTCATTTAGTGGCGCTTGATCCGGCCGCGATGAATGCTGCACCGTATGTGTAGCGAAATTCTCGTGACACGCTTTACGCATATATCTCGAAATTGTGTTAGCATCAAGAATTTTCAAACAGACAGGCATAGTTGAATAACTGCTAGCGTACTAGGATGAAAGGCCGTGTTTGCGGGGCATGCATCAGCAGTGTGTGCGCTGCCGTTTTCGCATAGTTTAAAAGTAGCAGTATTTTTAAGGTTCCTGGCAACCAATCTAAATAATTTTGGGAAGTTACAGCAAGCAAAACACGAGACTTGAAGAAATATCTAGTAGAAATCTCTAGATTCACCCAATCTATTTATATGCAACCACAAACGCTTTTGGAGCATGAAACCTGCGATAAGCTTAGTCACTTGCAGCTCCGCAACTTAGCCGAAAAAATTAGAGAACAATAAATTAGTCGCTCCGGGAACACCTTTACACGTTTCAAACTGAAGGCATTGCGTTTGACGGTAGTTGGAAGATTTGTTTTTTGTCTCTTTTTTAAACAATTTAGCAGCAGAAGTTATCTTTCGAGCTATATGAAAAGCGTTAAGCGGCTTCCGATGCTTCGGCGTTCTGTAGTTTACGTGCTCTTAATCACAAGGCAGCTGCTGGCGCAGATTCGCATTGTGCTAATCGTGCATGGTATGAAGCCATTGTCGTGCGTAATAAGTGTTCCGGTTTTCATTACTGTTGCATGTAGCGCCGTCGTCTTGGACAGACTGCATACAATATGCGCTGTACAAAAGAAAAAAAGAGCCAGATTATCAATTTGGTGGTCTTTTCTAAGTAGATAACGCACAGATTATTCAAATAATTCAGTGGGCATTGCATTTGTTCTACCCTTATCAACACACCTAAGAGATCGTAACATGTTTTAGTTGATAAGTAACCTGATCAGTACGCCCCCATTCATGTGCATTCTACTGAAAGTGTGGCAAATGTATTCATCTCGAAGTATGAGAAAGGGACATTGCAGACTGTTCTAAGCGGAAGTAAATTGCAAATCATAACGTGATTGTTCAAAACTGCAGTCAGTATGCTGAGCATGTTCGTTCGGCACGGGCATATTGTATTAACACCTGAAAAATGTGCACAGTCCAGCCGGGTATCTTTGTTTCAACAAGTATTATTATAGGAATCGTTTGGGATTCTCGCATTTCTTTTATTTTTATAAGTACACTGTGTGTCACATGAACCTGTCCTAAAACGAAACGTACCGTTGCTGGCACCGGCGACCATTACGGTTGTCTAACTGCTTATCATACTGTAGTATAACAAAACATCATAATGGTACTGATTAATATTACCATGTAGTCTTTAGTCAGAGGTAAACAAAGTTAACTAGAGGCATAAGTGATGAGAGCAAATTATATTGAAAACAACTACTGAAGCGTAAAAATAACTAATTGTATAACTCATTGTATAGTTTTTCCTCACATTCTTGCATTTGCTTTACGTGTGTCTCTGTGTCTTCCGTGCTGTACTCGTGTGGCCATCAATTACGAACTTGCCGAAGCCCTTGTCAGCTTTATTAATCAAGGGATTCAAGTCAGTTGAATCTAACACTGCATGTCAAGTGACTGACGTGTTATTCGTTTTATCTAAATATTATGGACTGGCAGTACTTGGCAAGCATTAAACCACAATATTTTTTTTATTGCACTTAAGCTGCAGGCGTCATAGATTGCCAGAAAATTTTCATGAGAACAGCCAGGGAAGGCTTGGAAAAAGATCGGGAAATTTTAAAATGGCCACATAGGTATGCTGTCTTGTTATATGTCATACAAAGTTTCCAGAGAATCTCTGAGTAAAATATATTTTTAAAACGTTTCACCTGATAAAAATTGAAGGAAATTGGTTCCATTTATTGAAAAATAAAAGAAAGTCAAGCTTACTGACAAGGCATTTCTTACTCAATATGTGTTTTTTTTGCGTTAACTAAACGTCCTGAACCTCGATAGCCTAGAAAAAATTTTCATCTTTCAAAGCACCTTAAATAATTTACTGTAATAGAATTCATTCGAACTATACTATCAGTTCTGTTTCCTAGGAGGTGCATATCTGTCGTGCCATGACACAAAGTGCTCGTGTGGTATTTCGGGTGCTCATGTGGTATACCTAACTTGGAAACCTGTTAGCACGCCCAAGAGGCCTCATTACCTGTAACAAATTAAGTGACCATATCGATACAATCAGCCCATCTGCCTTCCGTTGAAGTTATGGCCAATCACCCATTCATTTAAAAGTATGAGAAAGACATTTAAATGTGTATTAAGCAAAATAAATTACAATCTTAGGCATGATAGTGTGAATATTCCAGTCACGTCATCTGAAAATATCCCTCTGCACGGGCATACTTAACTACCAGCCAAAAAAAAATGTACAGACAGCCCAACTGGGTAACGTTTCAGCAATAAATATAGAGACCATTTGGGATAAGTACAATAATGCATCATATCTGAACTTGTCATAAAAGGGAACATACTGTTGCTGGCACGAGCAGCAGTTGTGACTGATTAATTGTTCACCATACCATGCAATAAAACATTGTATAAAGGTGCTGATTTGTATTGACAAGCAGCCATTAGTCATAGTTAAACCGCATTAAGTATTGACTTAGATGGTTTGAGGAAATATATTAAGCTGCTTAATGAACACACAAAGAATATACACTTGTTATTTTTGCCTCATATTGCTGCATCTACTTATTTGCAGCATACACCTGCAGCACCTTTGGGACTAATGACACAAAGGTCAAGGCCAGCCTGGCGACCATGCTTGCCAAGGAGTAGTGTAAATATTTAATCTGTTTCCATAATAGCATACGACATGAATTTAAGGAATTCATCTATTATATCGAGCAATAAAAACGGTGAATGCATTGCTGGTGCATTTGTTTTATTTTTCGCACTGCATGATTCAGTACTATGTAAATTCTTTCTGTTTATGCAACATATATGAAAGTACAGCTGGTTCAGAAGCATTATTAATCTACTAACGGTAATGGATAAGTGCAGATGAAAAGGAACAGGTGCACATGCATAAATACATTCAAAACTTTTTGCTACCGCATGTAAACAAAAATGTAAACTAACTTGTAGATAGCCGCTATGGAGTTATGGCCTTATACACTCTTTGTAGACTTGTATATAAGATGTCTGTGTATATAGAGTGCCTATAGATTAAAAAAAATTCATATTTGTTAACAAATGTCTGCAGAATGTCATAGAAAAAAAGTGTATCGGACTATAAAGTTCTGTTTTTGTAGACTGAAGTCTATAGAATGTCTATAGACTATCTATATACATTTGTATATAGACATTCCATAGACTTCAGTCTACAAAAGTAGAACTGTATATATAGTTCTACTTTTGTAGACTGAAGTGTATAAAATGTCTACGGACAAATCTCATCTGTAGACATTCTATAGACTTCAGTCTACAAAAGTAGAACTGTAAGCCTATACTCTTGTCCATAGACAGTCTATAGACAGTCTATAGACTCAGACTTCTTATAGACTAGTCTATAAAAAATGTATGGCCATAAGTCTCTAGACTGTCTATAGGCAGTGTATAGACAGTCTATAGACTCAGACTTTTTATAGACTAGTCTATAAAAAGTGTATGGCCATAAGTCTATAGACCGTCTATAGACAGTCTATAGACTCAGACTTCTTATAGACTAGTCTATAAAAAGTGTATGGCCATAAGTCTATAGACAGTCTATAGACAATCTATAGACTCAGACTTTTTATAGACTAGTCTATAAAAAGTATGGCCATAAGTCTATAGACTGTCTATAGACTGTGTATAGACAGTCTATAGACTCAGACTTTTTATAGACTAGTCTATAAAAAGTATGGCCATAAGTCTATAGACTGTCTATAGACTGTGTATAGACAGTCTATAGACTCAGACTTTTTATAGACTAGTCTATAAAAAGTGTATGGCCATAAATCTATAGACTGTCTATAGACTAGTCTAAAGAAATGTCTATAGACAGTCTATAGACTTCATAGACAAATGTCTATAGACTGTCTATGGACTTTCTATAAAAATTTTTGTAAGGGGGGCCTGGCCTGTAGCTTCCCTCTCGGACCTCGTTTCACCGTTTCACCCTGTAAATAAACATCATTCGTAACAATATAAAGGTTAGCAATGCAGGCGATTAAATATAAAATTCCAAGCATGGGCAGAACATAATGGCATATTGGGAGAACTTCAAAATGGCTTCAGGATCGGCAGGCGTCTCGATGATAACTTATTCAGTTCAATGAAATAACCAGAGAAGAAAGAAGACCATTGTGTGTGGCGTTTTCAGACACTACCGGAGCCTATGACAACGCAGAGCGCAACATTTTGTGGGATATTCTGCAAGGGGTAGGCTTAGTCAACGACTGTATACAGCTTTCGAAGATTTACCTAGAAGATACCGTTTGCGTTGAATGGGAAGGGATGAGGAGCGAGTTGAAAGTTGATATCACTAAGTGGCTGAAACAAGGATTCTCTCTATCCCCGCTGCTGTTTATGACGTAAATCGTGAGGATGGAGAGGGCGCTAGAAGATAGTGATATCAACTTTAATCTCTCATACAAATAGGCGAGCACACGAGTAGAGCAGCAGCTTCCAGGTTTGCTTTATGCGGACGATATTGTGTTGCTTGCTAACAAGCAAAGTGATATGCAATGTCAGGCTAATATCTGTGGACAGCTAGAAGGCGACAATTTAGGATTGAAATTTAGCGTTAAGGAATCAAGTTTTATGCTATTCAATGAAAACAGTGAACAGAGAGTGTTAATACAGGGCCAAGAAATACTTCGGGTAAAAGAATACAAATAAGTTCGTGTATGGATAAACAAAGGCAATAGATATATTTACAAACAGGAAAAAACAATAAGAGCAAAAGGGAAGACAAATGCGGCCATAATAAAGCACAGAGCGCTATGGGGATAGAACAGGGACGTGGTGCTCCTGGCTGTGTGGAAAGGTGCAACAGTTCCAGGGCTCACATTTTGAAATGCGGTTGTTTGCTTAAAATCGGGGGTACAATCAGGACACGATGATAACCACGGGTCAGTGAGGCGTCTCGCATTGGGTGCTCACGGGAAGACCGCAAATGAAGCTGCGCAGGGTGACATGAGCTGGACAAGTTTTGAAGTGAGGGCAGCTCAGGGTAAAATTGATTTTGAAGAACGACTGAGGAATATGAAGAAAAGTAAATGTGCTGGGAGAACTTTCAGGTATTTGTACAGAAAAAAAAACATTGACTCACAGGGGAGGAATACAGCTAGGAAGCTTGCCAGCAATTATGCGACCGGTATAGTATAGACTGTATGGCAACAAAGAACGTCAAACGCAAAGTCCGAGAGGCTGCAACAATCGCATAGGTGGCGGCAATGAAAAAGAAATCTGCTGTGGGTAACAACTTAAGAGGAAAAACGAAATGAAATCAGGAAAGAAACAATTTATTAT
Source organism: Dermacentor variabilis (assembly GCF_050947875.1). NCBI lineage: Eukaryota > Metazoa > Arthropoda > Arachnida > Ixodida > Ixodidae > Dermacentor > Dermacentor variabilis. The sequence continues at coordinate 5,386,112 of NC_134568.1, forward strand.
AACTCAAAGGGAGGCTCATTATTTTTCGAAGCGAGATCAGGACGCCTTATAACACGCACTTATAAAGCGAGATACAACAAGCATGAAGCACGTGCTTGCGTGCCTAAAACGATGGAACATTTTCTATTAGAATGTGAAGACGTCTACCCATGTGTCGGTTAGGCTCCTCTGGTCTCCTTCAATTCTGGGTTCAGGTATAGCAGGGAGGAAGTAAGCATGTCCGCAATATAGATCAGCAAGAGGCGATTGTAGGTTTGGTTGCAGAAAAGTAGAGAGACCACAAACAACGGAGGCGCGCGAAAAAACAAAGTGCACAATAGTGGTTCAGAAAGTTTGATGCTGGAAATTCTTTATTCGCGTTTTTTTTTAAAGAATGCAGCAGATCCAATGAATTGGAACCTATATATAGCGAAGCTTTGTGCGAGTGCACAAAGAATCGGAACAGGAGCACATGCAAGCACGCGCACAAGCGCGGCCGCACACAAATTATGCCGAGCCTTTTCTTAAGCGGACTTGCCTACCACTAGCGAGTCCGACGGACGCCTTGAACGCATCATGGTTTCAGTGGCAGCATGCGCATGCGTACGTAGCGCAAATGGAATCCATTCTATGCGCACGAAGCGTTTACGTCCTCAATACCGCGCAGCCGCTGATGTGCGGAGGCGAGCGCCGTCTTCTGGTTGTCCTGTTCGGCGACAGAACAGCCGCGCAGCTCCCGCGGTCATGAAACCCGGAGAGGTTCGCAAAGTAAAGCTTTGTTTTTGAATAGAAAAGCAATAGATAAGGCAAAAAACTAAAGTAATGTTTAACAGTCTCGGAAGAGAACAACAGTTTACGATAGGTAGCGAGGCACTGGAAGTGGTAAGGGAATACATCTACTTAGGACAGGTAGTGACTGCGGATCCGGATTATGAGACTGAAATCATCAGAAGGATAAGACTGGGCTGGGGTGCGTTTGGCAGGCATTCTCAGATCATGAACAGCAGGTTGCCATTATCCCTCAAGAGAAAAGTGAATAACCAGCTGTGTCTTACCAGTACTCACGTACGGGGCAGAAACCTGGAGGCTTACGAAAAGGGTTCTACTTAAATTGAGGACGACTCAACGAGCTATGGAAAGAAAAATTATGGGTGTAACGCTAGGGGTAAGAAAAGAGCAGATTGGGTGAGAGAACAAACGCGAGTTAATTACATCTTAGTTCAAATTAAGAAAAAGAAATGGGGGATGGGCGGGACATGTAATGAGGAGGGAAGATAACCGATGGTCATTAAGGGTTGTGGACTGGATTCCAAGGGAAGGGAAGCGTAGCAGGGGACGGCAGAAAGTTAGGTGGGCGGATGAGATTAAGAAGTTTGCAGGGACAACGTGGCCACAATTAGTACATGACCGGGGTAGTTGGAGAAGTATGGGAGAGGCCTTTGCCCTGCAGGGGGCGTAACCGGGCTGCTGCTGCTGCTGCAGATGATGATGATGATGATGATGAGATAAGGAAATAAGAACAGAAGCTTGGTGGCGCAACCAACCGCCGCGTTTCAAGAGGGGACGCTCATAGCATCCATCCATCCATCCATGTATCACCGCAAAATTCAGCGGGCTTGGCGAGGGGTAATTTAAGGCAACAACGTCGGACTGTCGACTAGACAGCAAATTTTATCACGTTATCTCTTTTACTTTCTTCAGCTTGTCAACATTTATGACCCAGTCAGCGCCTCTAGCACAATTTTTGCAATTTTACTTTGTTCTGTGCTTGAAGACCCAACTTGAAGCTTCGAGTCTCCCTCTTGTATCTGCTGTTGAGTACGTAACTTTCTTTTAGCGCGAGTTGATTAAGTGCCCTTCCAGCGTCACTAATAAATTTACTGACGTCCCTGTTTCTTCCGGCTTGGCTCTTTCTATTTGATTCTTTTTTCCGCACATGTACTGTTCTTGCCGCCTTTCTTTGAAGCCATTGGGTCTACAACAGGCAGCTGCCAGTTCCTCTGTGAATCCTTTCACTTAAACCAATTATTATTATTATTATTATAATTATTATTATTATTATTGTTGTTGTTGTTGTTGTTGTTGTTTATTGTGCAGCGCTTTGCGATTCTTACATTAGCTCTCTAGATAATCGACTAAAGCTTTAGTCGCGTTTAATATTTTGATCTCCACCAACTCCATGAGGTCACAAGCGAAACCAGGTAAACGTTGCAGTCAACGCCTCCGGTTTGTTTGTTCAACAGCAAGAAAAACGACAGATAGTGCTTCAATGTTCCGACTGAGAGGGCGCCATTGTGTCTCCGTGACAGATGCCACGCATGCACGCTGCATTTCAGTGCAGCTGAGAGGAAGTCCACCACCACGCGAAGACCTCTTCAATGCAGCTGGTATAACCTTTTGTTTTAAAAAATAACTCTCTACTACTATGGAGAAAGTTAACGAATGCTCGCACGCCAGGTTAGACTGTTCGACTGCATTCGAGTGAGCTGTATTTGCTTGATATGTCTAGTCAGGCAGTATTGCTGCCAGGCAACTGTCCATTGAAATCGCGCCGTCTTTTCTTGTCTTTTTCTTGTAATTTTGGTAATTTGATATTCACATCATGCCAGTTTTATTTATTTGTTCAGGTCACGCACCTAAATATATCAACAAATCTGAATATTCAATTGAATATTCGATTGAAAGAATTCGATTACACTGGTGAAAACTTTTTTGTCACCGCCAGGCCCTCGTCAATTAACAATGCTTGAGTGCCTGGCACACCCATGACGCTTACGTAGTACTACTGTAACTAATAATAATAATAATAATAATAATAATAATAATAATAATAATAATAGTTGTTACACAAAAAATATATATTCATCGTGAAGACCTGTGCTTGTATGTACAATTATGTGAAACGTAAAGAACTCATGGTGGGCCACCAAAGTTGGACGACAGAGGTTAAGGCCGGTGCTAAGTGTACGACCATTTCAGAAGCCTGTTTTCCTTTTCCGCGCTTTCTCATGCATATACATGAACAAACTTTAATGGAAGGTGCAGTGAGTATGATTCAAACCTTTTTAAATGCATTAGCATTTCTATGCCTACCCAACGAGAAATTTGTCCGTCCGTCACGTATGACGAATGCAGTGGCTCGTATCCCCTTAAACAATGGCACATACCAACGTAAGGCAGAGGCTACAAGCGCTCAGCAAAGTGAAGCTAACAGTGCACACATTAATTAAAATCTCCCGTACAGCACAAAGAATAGCATACGTTTCAATAAAGAACAAACTCAAAACGAGCATCCGAACCATCAATAAAGCATTGCATACCCTTACAAAAATGACTTTAGACTGTCTATAGAAAGTCTATAGACTTTTCATAGACGACCTTTCCTTTCTATAGATTTGGACTTTTGTTGATATAAAGTCTATAGACTGTCAATAGACGAAAGTCGATAAAGTTTCTATTTCTTTTTGTCTATTCGCAGTCTATAGACGGTCTATAGAAAAAAGTCGATAAGGTGTTTGTTTCCTTTTTGTCTGCTTCCCCTCTATAGAATACCTACAGACGAAAGTCGACACAGTCTCTATCTATTTTTGTCCATACTTTGTCTTTAGACTTTCTATAGACGAAAGTCGATAGGGTTTCTATTTCTTTTTGTCTATTCGCAGTCTATGACGGTCTATAGAAAAAAGTCGATAAGGTGTTTGTTTCCTTTTTATCTGCTTCCCCTCTATAGAATACCTACAGACGAAAGTGGATACAGTCTCTATCTATTTTTGTCCATACTTTGTCTATAGACTTTCTATAGACGAAAGTCGATAGGGTTTCTATTTCTTTTTGTCTACTCGCAGTCTATAGACGGTCTATAGAAAAAAGTCGATAAGGTGTTTGTTTCTTTTTTGTCTGCTTCCCCTCTATAGAATACCTACAGACGAAAGTCGACACAGTCTCTATCTATTTTTGTCCATACTTTGTCTATAGACTTTCTATAGACGAAAGTCGATAGGGTTTCTATTTCTTTTTGTCTACTCGCAGTCTATAGACGGTCTATAGAAAAAAGTCGATAAGGTGTTTGTTTCTTTTTTGTCTGCTTCCCCTCTATAGAATACCTACAGACGAAAGTCGACACAGTCTCTATCTATTTTTGTCCATACTTTGTCTATAGACTTTCCATAGACGAAAGTCGATAGGGTTTCTATTTATTTTTGTCTATTCGCAGTCTATAGACGGTCTATAGAAAAAAATCGATAAGGTGTTTGTTTCCTTTTTATCTGCTTCCCCTCTATAGAATACGTACAGACGAAAGTGGATACAGTCTCTATCTATTTTTGTCCATACTTTGTCTATAGACTTTCTATAGACGAAAGTCGATAGGGTTTCTATTTCTTTTTGTCTACTCGCAGTCTATAGACGGTCTATAGAAAAAAGTCGATAAGGTGTTTGTGTCTTTTTTGCCTACTTCCCCTCTATGGACTACCTATAGACGAAAGTGGATACAGTCTCTATCTATTTTTGTCCATACTCTGTCTATAGACTTTCTATAGACGAAAGTTGATAAGGTTTCTATTTCTTTTTGTCTACTCGCTGTCTATAGACGGTCTATAGAAAAAGTCGATAAGGTGTTTGTTTCTTTTTGTCTATTTCCCCTCTATGGACTACTTTTAGACGAACGTCGATAGAGTGTCTATTTATTTTTGTCCATATACTTTGTGTATAGACTTTCTGTAGACGAAAGTCGATAAGATTTCTATTTCTTTTTGTCTACTCGCAGTCTATAGACGGTCTATAGAAAAAATTCGATAAGGAGTTTGTTTCTTCTTTGTCTACTTCCCCTCTATATGGACTACCTGTAGACGAAAGCCGATACAGTTTCTATTTATTTTTGTCCATACTTTGTCTGTTGACTCTCTATATTATGGACAATAAGTTGACAAGGTTTCTATTTTTTTCTCTACTCCTGGTGTATTGAATGTCTATAGAAGAAAGTCGATAATATGTAATTCCGAGTTCCCAGACCCCCCGCCCTCTGCGAACGCGATGATATGGCACTGGTTCATGCACGACGGCACCGCAAGCCCGGCGCGGCGGGCAAACCGTGCAGACTGCTAGTCTGCGTTCGGTGCAGCTGTACCGAACGAGGATCGCGGCGGAGCAGGCACCGTCCGAGTCACCAAGGTCTTCCAGGCACCCGAAGGCCCTAAACCTGGCTGCTTCCCGGACGTACACTTCGCGAAGACCAGGTGGTGAAGGTCAGATGGTGAAGATGTGGCAAAGGGGGTGAATAAGTGGCGAAAGCCCGCAGACCAGGTGGTGAATTCACCACCTCTGAGTTGTCGTGGTCTTGCATGCATTTTTAGATTAACAATAGACAAACATCGTTAATCTGGGCCCAACCCGTGTACGCTGTAACCAAGCGCAGGTACCGGTGGATAATACATAGCTGCATTTGATATAAGCCACTGAAGTTGTATACTGCTGAGATTGCTGTAGAGCCTATTTGTAGACTTTAGTATACACATAGTGTATACCTCCGCATTTGTTGACCACATATGATCTACGTAGTCGCTCTCGGCAATCCCAAGACAGTCTTCACAGTTGTCGCATCACTTTTGCGGCAGTAGAATAACGGAAGCAAAACGCCGATCCAATTGTTAAAATATATGTTATGAACGCCAGCTTCAGATACAAGTGGATTCGAAACAGGCATCAAGCTAACAGCAAAGACACTCGTAATGTTTGTAGCTGAAAACGCGGACTTTGTGAATGTGCCATGAACCGATGTCGCGCATGTGGTGTTCGCGTTTTGTGTCGTCCGATTCTCGGATACTTTTCACATTGTCTTCATATCTCGGCTGCGTCACTAACATCGGGCGACTTTTGTTGCCTAATATCCTGCACTATAAACTCATCAAAGTTTCTCATTCACTTAAAATAGGTGCCAAATTCTCTGAGCCCACCCAGTATTTCGTCGGCGGTATGCCTGCGCAGCCACGCATATGAGTACCTCAATGCTGTACTGATTGCTTTGACCTATCATCGGAACAGAAAATTAGCACTAACATACGTGCGGGCATGACATTTGGCGGTACGCTGGAAGATATGCTACAAATACGCTGTATTACTCATCGACGCTGGCAATAATGCGTCTAAAACGTCTGAAGGGCCCCGTAACGGCTTTTACAAACAGCGCATTCATGTTAGCGTTCCAGTCTCATACGATAGCCCACAGCGTTTGTCATACAACCTGCCAGCGCATATCCTTCGTCCACGAAAAAAATGCGTAACGGAAAAGAAAAGCCACCCGTTCCGGCGCGCATGGCGAGCAGAGAAAGAGAAAGAGACAAAGAAAAAAATGAAGGAGGAACAGGCGCTCACACTCCTCCGAGCGCGCACGCCCTCCCGCGCGGAGCTCCTGCGCATGCTCGGAGCTCTTGCGCATGCGCGGCGGTGCGCCGTCTCAACGAGTGCGCCAGGCACGTAAACGGTTGTGCCAGTGTGCGGTGGCTCCCTGAACGTTGGTGTCTGTGTATGCGTGTCTTCTTTGTGGCATCACACGTCAACTACACTGAATGGTAAGCTTTATCAAAGACGTTTTGCGTCAATACCTCATGATTATGTGAGCGCATTTCGTAGCGCGAACCGGCTGCATGTAGCGCAGGCGACTCGGGTATAGTGTCGGTTTGTCGTTGACATGGTTTGATAACGCGCTCTTGTTCTCGCTTCTACTATACGGAATGTTTTATGGCGAGCGATCGCTCGTGCTTGTTGATTTTATCATTATAGCTTAGGTGCGTAAAAAAGGAAGTACACCATGTTTTAACTTGATACTGAGCTACCACTAAGCGGATTGTGTGTGTTGGGCAGCCAGTGTGGTAGATCTCATTTAGTGGCGCTTGATCCGGCCGCGATGAATGCTGCACCGTATGTGTAGTGAAATTCTCGTGACACGCTTTACGTATATATCTCGAAATTGTGTTAGCATCAAGAATTTTCAAACAGACAGGCATAGTTTAATAACTGCTAGCGTACTCGGATGAAAGGCCGTGTTTGCGGGGCATGCATCAGCAGTGTGTGCGCTGCCGTTTTCGCATAGTTTAAATGTAGCAGTATTTTTAAGGTTCCTGGCAACCAATCTAAATAATTTTGGGAAGTTACAGCAAGCAAAACACAAGACTTGAAGAAATATCTAGTAGAAATCTCTAGATTCACCCAATCTATTTATATGCAACCACAAACGCTTTTGGAGCATGAAACCTGCGATAAGCTCAGTCACTTGCAGCTTCGCAACTTAGCCGAAAAAATTAGAGAACAATAAATTAGTCGCTCCGGGAACACCTTTACACGTTTCAAACTGAAGGCATTGCGTTTGACGGTAGTTGGAAGATTTGTTTTTTGTCTCTTTTTTAGACAATTTAGCAGCAGAAGTTATCTTTCGAGCTATATGAAAAGCGTTAAGCGGCTTCCGATGCTTCGGCGTTCTGCAGTTTACGTGCTCTTAATCACAAGGCAGCTGCTGGCGCAGATTCGCATTGTGCTAATCGTGCATGGTTGAAGCCATTCTCGTGCGTAATAAGTGTTCCGGTTTTCGTTACTGTTGCATGTAGTGCCGTCGTCTTGGACAGACTGCATACAATAAGCGCTGTACAAAATAAAAAAGAGCCAGATTATCAATTTCGTGGTCTTTTCTAAGTAGATAACGCACAGATTATTCAAATAATTCAGTGGGCATTGCATTTGTTCTACCCTTATCAACACACCTAAGAGATCGTAACATGTTTTAGTTGATAAGTAACCTGATCAGTACGCCCCCATTCATGTGCATTCTACTGAAAGTGTGGCGAATGTATTCATCTCGAAGTATGAGAAAAGAAACATTGCAGACTGTTCTAAGCGGAAATAAATTGCAAATCTTAACGTGATTGTTCAAAACTGCAGTCAGTATGCTGAGCATGTTCGTTCGGCACGGGCATATTGCATTAACACCTAAATAATGTGCACAGTCCAGCCGGGTATCTTTGTTTCAACAAGTATTATTATAGGAATCGTTTGGGATTCTCGCATTTCTTTTATTTTTATAAGTACACTGTGTGTCACATCATCAGCATCATCATCATCAGCCTAGTTACGCCCACTGCAGGGCAAAGGCCTCTCCCATACTTCTCCAACTACCCCGGTCATGGACTAATTGTGGCCATGTTGTCCCTGCAAACATCTTAATTTCATCCGCCCACCTAACTTTCTGCCGCCCCCTGCTACGCTTCCCTTCCCTTGGAATCCAGTCCGTAACCCTTAATGACCATCGGTTATCTTCCCTCCTCATTACATGTCCTGCCCATGCCCATTTCTTTTTCTTGATTTCAACTAAGATGTCGTTTACCCGCGTTTGTTGCCTCACCCAATCTGCTCTTTTCTTATCCCTTAACGTTACACCCATCATTCTTCTTTCCGTAGCTCGTTGCGTCGCCCTCAATTTCAGCAGAACCCTTTTCGTAAGCCTCCAGGTTTCTGCCCCATATGTGAGTACTGGTAACACACAGCTGTTATACACTTTCCTTTTGAGGGATAGTGGCAACCTGCTGTTCATGATTTGAGAATGCCTGCCAAACGCACCCCAGCCCATTCTTATTCTTCTGGTTATTTCAGTCTCATGATCCGGATCCGTGGTCACTACCTGCCCTAAGTAGATGTATTCCCTTACCACTTCCAGTGCTTCGCTACCTATCGTAAACTGCTGTTCTCTTCCGAGACTGTTAAACAATACTTTAGTTTTCTGCAAATTAATTTTCAGACCCACCCTTCTGCTTTGCCTCTCCAGGTCAGTGAGCATGCATTGCAATTGGTCTCCTGAGTTACTAAGCAAGGCAATATCATCAGCGAATCGTAAGTTGCTAAGGTATTCTCCATCAACTTTTATCCCCAATTCTTCCCACTCCAGGCCTCTGAATACCTCCTGTAAACATGCTGTGAATAGCATTGGAGATATCGTATCTCCCTGTCTGACGCCTTTCTTTATAGGGATTTTGTTACTTTCTTTGTGGAGGACTACGGTGGCTGTGGAGCCGCTATAGATATCTTCCAGTATTTTTACATATGGCTCATCTACACCCTGATTCCGTAATGCCTCCATGACTGCTGAGGTTTCGACTGAATCAAACGCTTTCTCGTAATCAATGAAAGCTATATATAAGGGTTGGTTATATTCTGCACATTTCTCTATCACTTGATTGACAGTGTGAATATGGTCTATTGTTGAGTAGCCTTTACGGAATCCTGCCTGGTCCTTTGGTTGACAGAAGTCTAAGGTGTTCCTGATTCTATTTGCGATTACCTTAGTAAATACTTTGTAGGCAACGGACAGTAAGCTGATCGGTCTATAATTTTTCAAGTCTTTGGCGTCCCCTTTCTTATGGATTAGGATTATGTTAGCGTTCTTCCAAGATTCCGGTACGCTCGAGGTTATGAGGCATTGCGTATACAGGGTGGCCAGTTTCTCTAGAACAATCTGACCACCATCCTTCAACAAATCTGCTGTTACCTGATCCTCCCCAGCTGCCTTCCCCCTTTGCATAGCTCCTAAGGCTTTCTTTACTTCTTCTGGCGTTACCTGTGGGATTTCGAATTCCTCTAGGCTATTCTCTCTTCCACTATCGTCGTGGGTACCACTGGTACTGTATAAATCTCTATAGAACTCCTCAGCCACTTGAACTATCTCATCCATATTGGTAACGATATTGCCGGCTTTGTCTCTTAACGCACACGTCTGATTCTTGCCTATTCCTAGTTTCTTCGTCACTGTTTTTAGGCTTCCTCCGTTCCTGAGAGCCTGTTCAATTCTATCCGTATTATAGTTTCTGATGTCCACTGTCTTACGCTTGTTGATTAACTTAGAAAGTTCTGCCAGTTCTATTCTAGCTGTAGGGTTAGAGGCTTTCATACATTGGCGTTTCTTGATCAGATCTTTCGTCTCCTGCGATAGCTTACTGGTTTCCTGTATAACGGCGTTACCACCGACTTCTATTGCGCACTCCTTAATGATGCCCATGAGATTGTCGTTCATTGCTGCAACACTAAGGTCCTCTTCCTGAGTTAAAGCCGAGTACCTGTTCTGTAGCTTGATCCGGAATTCCTCTAGTTTCCCTCTTACCGCTAACTCATTGATTGGCTTCTTGTGTACCAGTTTCTTCCGTTCCCTCCTCAAGTCTAGGCTAATTCGAGTTCTTACCATTCTATGGTCACTGCAGCGTACCTTGCCGAGCACGTCTACATCTTGTATGATGCCAGGGTTCGCGCAGAGTATGAAGTCGATTTCGTTTCTAGTCTCACCATTCGGGCTCCTCCACGTCCACTTTCGACTAACCCGCTTGCGGAAAAAGGTGTTCATTATCCGCATATTATTCTGTTCTGCAAACTCTACTAATAATTCTCCTCTGCTATTCCTAGAACCTATGCCATATTCCCCCACTGACTTGTCTCCAGCCTGCTTCTTGCCTACCCTGGCATTGAAGTCGCCCATCAGTATAGTGTATTTTGTTTTGACTTTACCCATCGCCGATTCCACGTCTTCATAAAAGCTTTCGACTTCCTGGTCATCATGACTGCATGTAGGGGCATAGACTTGTACCACCTTCAATTTGTACCTCTTATTAAGCTTCACAACAAGACCTGCCACCCTCTCGTTAATGCTATAGAATTCCTGTATGTTACCAGCTATTTCCTTATTAATCAGGAATCCGACTCCTAGTTCTCGTCTCTCTGCTAAGCCCCGGTAACACAGTACATGCCCGCTTTTTAGCACTGTATATGCTTCTTTTGTCCTCCTAACCTCACTGAGCCCTATTATATCCCATTTACTACCCTCTAATTCCTCCAATAACACTGCTAGACTCGCCTCGCTAGATAGCGTTCTAACGTTAGACGTTGCCAGGTTCAGATTCCAATGGCGGCCTGTCACATGGCCTGTCAATGGCGGCGTGTCACATGAACCTGTCTTAAAACGAAACGTACCGTTGCTGGCACCGGCGACCATTACGGTTGTCTAACTGCTTATCATACTGTAGTATAACGAAACATCATAATGGTACTGATTAATATTGCCATGTAGTCTTTAGTCAGAGGTAAAGAAAGTTAATTAGAGGCATAAGTGATGAGAGGAAATTATATTGAAAACTACTATTGAACCGTAAAAATAACTAAGTATAGTTTTTCCTCACATTGTTGCATTTGCTTTACGTGTGTCTCTGTGTCTTCCGTGCTGTACTCGTGTGGCCATCAATTACGAACTTGCCGAAGCCTTTGTCAGCTTTATTAATCAAGGGATTCAAGTCAGTTGAATCTAATACTGCATGTCAAGTGACTGACGTGTTATTCGTTTTATCTAAATATTATGGACTGGCAGTACTTGGCAAGCATTAAACCACAATATTTTTTTTATTACACTTAAGCTGCAGGCGTCATAGATTGCCAGAAAATTTTCATGAAAACAGCCAGGGAAGGCTTGGAGAAAGATCGGGAAATTTTAAAATGGCCACATAGGTATGCTGTCTTGTTATACGTCATACAAAGTTTCCAGAGAATCTCTGAGTTAAATATATTTTTAAAACGTTTCACCTGATAAAAATTGAAGGAAATTGGTTCCATTTATTGAAAAATAAAAGAAAGTCAAGCTTACTGACAAGGCGCATTTCTTACTCAATATGTGTTTTTTTTTTTGCGTTAACTAAACGTCCTGAACCTCGATAGCTTAGAAAAAATTTTCATCTTTCAAAGCACCTTAAATAATTTACTGTAATAGAATTCATTCGAACTATACTATCAGTTCTGTTTCCTAGGAGGTGCATATCTGTCGTGCCATGACACAAAGTGCTCGTGTGGTATTTCGGGTGCTCATTTGGTATACCTAACTTGGAAACCTGTTAGCACGCCCAAGAGGCCTGATTACCTGTAACAAATTAAGTGACCATATCGATACAATCAGCCCATCTGCCTTCCGTTGAAGTTATGGCCAATCACCCATTCATTTAAAAGTATGAGAAAGACATTTAAATGTGTATTAAGCAAAATAAATTACAATCTTAGGCATGGTACTGTGAATATTCCAGTCACGTCTTCTGAAAATATCCCTCTGCACGGGCATACTTAACTACCAGCCAAAAAAAAAAATGTACGACAGCCCAACTGGGTAACGTTTCAGCAATAAATATAGAACCATTTGGGATAAGTACAATAATGCATCATATATGAACTTGTCATAAAAGGGAACATACTGTTGCTGGCACGAGCAGCAGTTGTGACTGTTTAATTGTTCACCATACCATGCAATAAAACATTGTATAAAAGTGCTGATTTGTATTGACAAGCAGCCATTAGTCATAGGTAAACTGCATTAAGTATTGACTTAGATGGTTTGAGCAAATATATTAAGCTGCTTAATGAACACACAAAGAATATACACTTGTTATTTTTGCCTCATATTGCTGCATCTACTTATTTGCAGCATACACCTGCAGCACCTTTGGGACTAATGACACAAAGGTCAAGGCCAGCCTGGCGACCATGCTTGCCAAGGAGTAGTGTAAATATTTAATCTGTTTCCATAATAGCGTACGACATGAATTTAAGGAATTCATCTATTATATCGAGCAATAAAAACAGTGAATGCATTGCTGGTGCATTTGTTTTATTTTTCGCACTGCATGATTCAGTACTATATAAATTCTTTCTGTTAATGCAACATATATGAAAGTACAGCTGGTTCAGAAGCATTATTAATCTACTGACGGTAATGCATAAGTGCAGATGAAAAGGAACAGGATTACATGCATAAATACATTCAAAACTTTTTGCTACCGCATGTAAACAAAAATGTAAACTAACTTGTAGATAGCCGCTATGGAGTTATGGCCTTATACACACTTTGTAGACTTGTCTATAAGATGTCTGTGTATATAGAGTGCCTATAGATTAAAAAAAAATTCATATTTGTTAACAAATGTCTGCAGAATGTCATAGAAAAAAAGTGTATCGGACTATAAAGTTCTGTTTTTGTAGACTGAAGTCTATAGAATGTCTATAGACTATCTATATACATTTGTATATAGACATTCCATAGACTTCAGTATACAAAAGTAGAACTGTATATATAGTTCTACTTTTGTAGACTGAAGTGTATAAAATGTCTACGGACAAATCTCATCTGTAGACATTCTATAGACTTCAGTCTACAAAAGTAGAACTGTAAGCCTATACACTTGTCTATAGACAGTCTATAGACTCAGACTTCTTATAGACTAGTCTATAAAAAGTGTATGGCCATAAGTCTCTAGACTGTCTATAGGCAGTGTATAGACAGTCTATAGACTCAGACTTTTTATAGACTAGTCTATAAAAAGTGTATGGCCATAAGTCTATAGACCGTCTATAGACAGTCTATAGACTCAGACTTCTTATAGACTAGTCTATAAAAAGTGTATGGCCATAAGTCTATAGACAGTCTATAGACAATCTAAAGACTCAGACTTTTTATAGACTAGTCTATAAAAAGTATGGCCATAAGTCTATAGACTGTCTATAGACTGTGTAGACAGTCTATAGACTCAGACTTTTTATAGACTAGTCTATAAAAAGTCTGAGGCCATAAGTCTATAGACTGTCTATAGACTAGTCTAAAGAAATGTCTATAGACAGTCTATAGACTCAGACTTTTTATAGACTAGTCTATAAAAAGTGTATGGCCATAAGTCTATAGACTGTCTATAGACTAGTCTAAAGAAATGTCTACAGACAGTCTATAGACTTCATAGACAAATGTCTATAGACTGTCTATGGACTTTCTATAAAAATTTTTGTAAGGGTACACCCCTCAGCAATTGTGAGGGTGGTTTTGCTACAGCTTCGTTGGACATCCAGGTCGATAAAGACCTATAAGGGTTGATAAGGGTCGGCTCGTGTTCGATGAGGTTGACAACGACCGATGAGGGTTGGTAAGGGTTTATGCTGGTCGAATCAAGTTTCAATACATTGATAATGACACCGGGCTGCGTGGAGACGAGCAAGCGGCACAACGCTTACGCATGCTTACACAACTTCCGGAGGAGTTTCTGCGTGAATTTTTTTTTTTCGGGAGATTTCGTCTTAAGAAATTGAGATTTATCTGTGTAGCCTTGACCGTTTGTTGTAGGCCACGCCACGTTCAATTAAAAGAAACGCATCTCTTCATTTTCAAGGCCGCACAACGCCCGTTCGGAAACTTGCATAGATGGTGGTGCCAGATTTCCCTTTAGGTAATAGGGTAAGAAACTCCGTGGCTATGAGAGCCTGCAACTGTCGCACTAAATTAGTTCAAAGCAAGAGTACTTACAGAGGTACGCGTGGACCCAGACCCAACCACAAGATGTATTTCTGAAACCGAAGATGTAGTCGTAAAGCGATGCAACGCAGTCGCTTAAGAGAGCAACGACTGGGTACACATTATTCTTCACACACAAAAAAAAAAGAGCTCCTAAAACGGTAAAAATGCATATACTTGTCTACAACGACGTGTTGCGTGTATGGCTCCGTTTTCGCGACTGCTCATGCGCGAATGAAAAGCAACCCCGGACATGTAGTGGATCGTTTCGGAACTCATGAATAAAGGTATTGCGCAAAAAAGTAGGACTGCGCAACTTCTAACAAAAGCTCAACTTTTGCTGCCGCAAGCCAAAATGTGTCAAGTAAATATCGAAATGCTATTTCACTGCCGGAATCCGCTGAGCCCTGACTCTTCAGAAGAAGAGAAACTTCATTTGCGACTGTAATATATTGTTCCGAGGCATCATGTTCATCAAAGTAAGAGCTCGGCCACTATTCCCCTTGGTCTTCATAAAAAAATAAAAGACGCAGCTTCGCCCGAAAGGCTAAGCATCGAGTGCGATAGCAATTTAGCACACATTCATACGAAGTAAGGATATCACGTTGATCGGCCGCATCAACTTGTAAACGTTCGCTTGCTAGCTAAATTAATAAGCATGGTGTCAGCAGGCACAGCAAACATGAATACATCACACTCGATGACAGCGGACACGCTGTATACACGCTGGCGTGAGGAAACGCGGCAGCAGTAGCAAGGGAAGTGACATTCGTGCTGTCTGTCGTTTCAACGCAAAGCGAGTGCCGAGGACAGCACGCACACATCTACGAGCCGTCGACATACCTAGACTCTGCCCCCAACAGAGATTGCTGTCAAGCGCGCGAGCGCACGCAGCGCCGCCTCTTTCACGGCGCGACTGCGCATGCGCCCTGCCCTAGCGGATTAGTCGCAAAACGTTTTGGAAGGGACGCGCGCGCGCGGCGGCGCGGCCACATATCGGGGGAAAGTGCCCCGAGAAAAAAAAAAAGCGCTTGGACGCGCACTGTTGCACACGTTCGTGCCATGTACCGCGTTGAAACTCTACTGGTAGCTCGACGCCGGTGCGGTGCCAAAAACGTGCGCAAGACTGCAACTCCACTTTGAAGCAGAAAAGGACCAGGGCTTCGTCCGGACTGCACCGTGAACCCCGTAGTTGCCGCCTTGCATTGACGGCTGTGAAATTTATCGATAAACCCCTGCGTTACACTTCGGCGACACTTCAAAAAACACGTTGCTGACGCAGTCTTCTTGCAGCATCGGCCCACTGTTGCTGGTGGTGGCAGCGCGTGCATGACTTCATGTACTATTTCAAGGCTTGGTAACGTTGGGTCGATACGAGACCGACAAGACGCTGACGCCGACGATTGGCCGAATATTCAGCACTGTGTCACTGAGACCATTTGATCGTAATAGGCCGACAACGACGCAACCGACGGGTGCGAGTTGTCGTATAGCGCGACAGGCTTTCGTGTCGACAGCACCGACAAAATCAGCGTGCCGACCGTGATAGCTTGACCGAACCCTACGTGATCAACCGTCGAACCGACAACGCGATAGCTGCAGCTAGTTCACTTGTAAATACAATTATTCGCGCTCAAAATGCGTCGACATGCCTTCGAAGTTGAAATGCACAAGCTTAAGTCCTCTCAAACCGTGCACGTGAAATTTGAGTCAATGTTGATCCTGTTTAGCAAAGTTTGGGTTTGGCCTGACCCCGTCCAGTTCGTGCTACCGATGGAGATTGGCTTAAAAAATAAGCAGTCAGGACGAAGTAAACCGCTCTTATAGTTAGGTTGCGGCCCTATAGCGATTTGATAACTACTCTTCACTTCGCACGGCACGTACACAATAAGCGGAAAGCGGCTACACAGCGCTGTGCCAACATCTTGTACATTGGTCACCGTTCCCGAACGCTGCCGTTCGCATTCCCGTAGATGGTGGGTGTGTGTGTGCGTTGTTATGTTGACATTTCTTAATTCCAAAGAAGCATTGTTTACCTCTGCGTCAAACAGGAAAGAAGAGACAGTGCATTCGATACAGCAGCATAAACTAGCTCAGTTGTCAACGGTGTCAGCGATGGCATCCGCCTTTTCGCGAGAGAACTACACGGCATATAAGTGGGGACTTATGCCGAGCACGGTTGTCTCTAATAATACTTCATAGCACGCGCAATCTGTAAGTATACGATGAAGTTAAACAAAAGCGAGAATCAGTAGTAACCGCCCGTAATATATATGTGTCTGGATAACAGTTGCAGTTGTTTAAGGGACTCGGCTGCTCATGCTGACTCGTCTGTATGCTTTGCTGCGTTTTGAGATTATTTCACATCAGCGATGCGCCATTTCTACAATAACCCAAGCTTACAGCGATCTGAAGTTGTAGAGGTAAAAAAATGCACCGCTTTGGCAAATCCCACGTGGAAGGCTGCGCTCGGAGGCTTCTTGAATATGCGAAATGGTTAGTGAATGTGTAACAGGAATACAAAAAGCGATGTGCAAGCGCAGACATCAGCGACAACGAACTCAATGCAGCCGCGTCGGCAGACGGAACTCGGAGTGCCTTTATCGGCCGCGCTGTTGCCACAACGTTGTGCTAACAGCGCGGTCGCATAGTGCGCTGTACAGCGCAACTCGGGCCTGTTCACCCACTCTACTCGATGGGTGAATGACATGCTGCCCTGGAGAAACCATTAATAATTAATGGCGATCCACGAACCGCACAACCAACGCGCACTGAACATTGGCGCAGGTACACAAATCAACCGGCGAAATCCCCGACACCCTTCCAAAACGTTTCCAACGGCGTGCGTCAGAGGGAAGCACAGGAACATGAAAGAGGCGGAGACAACGCCGCCCTCATCGCCCCCACCCCCCCCGGCATCTCGCAACCTTGGGTGCATCGCGCGAGAGAGAAGACGGCGCGCTTCCTCTTCTCATTCGTCCCTTTCGCGCTGGCCAGATTGAGCCGACTATCGACGGTTCCCCTCGCACGCTTTCACTCGCACGTACAGCGTAGGGCGCGCGGCGACGCTGTTATCGCCCTTGGACTTTATACGTAACCTCACGGCGACGCCTACGGCAGAAATGTGCTTACAGTGTCTATATAATTGCTGTCGCAACAAAACTTAAGTTCGGCCGAGCTGCTTTCACATAAGTGTCACCATGGCGCGCGACCGATCGTCGTGACTTATGGCGGTCGTATGCAAACCACCACGCGGGCGCTGGTAAGTAAGAGACTGCTTAGACAAACTGACGTGTTATATTTCGCTTATACATAAGCATCATTATACAATTATAAAAAAGAAGAATACAAGACTGAAAAAAGTTCACGAAATTACAGTTCAAAAATCTTGTGGTGCTGGTGCTGCTGGCCGCCAGCACCAACACCACAAGCCCGCTTGATCTTCTGCTGCAGGTTCCTCGTCAGCACAGCTGCGGTGCTTCACCAGCGTCTGCTCAGCGCCAGATGGTGTGTTGGAGACCATGCGATAGCGGCAGCCATGGACACCGACGCTGGCTGCTCGCTACGGGACGACCCAGGGAGCACCGGCGATGAATCTGTAGCCCGAACCCCGGCACGGTCCTCCGTCTGCGCTCACCCACGAAGCGTTCCCTCTCGATGACGTCGTCACCGCTGTGCTTGCGCAGGTTTGGCTTCCGGAAGGAGCTAGGCACGACGCTGATCCAGCCTCTCGCACGCCGTCCTGCTGGTCGTGGCGCTCGGTGCGGCGTCTGCCGCTCCAGTCGGCGCGCACCGCGCGTAGGAGCTCCTCCCAGCTGGCCATGATTTCGCTGGCCAGAGCAGACGATGTCCGGCACCAGTGGTCCACCTTTCTGGGCGAGACGAAGCTGCAGGAGTCCTCGCCGGATGCCCCAGTGCCGACGAGCACGTGAAGCTGCAGGCCGGCGCCTGGCATACGCGCGCTGTCGCGTCATGGCGCTTTGACGAGTGAGCAGGGCGCCTCGGACTTGCAGGGAAATGATTTCTTGCTGGACGTTATCCCCGCTTAGCACGCAGCAGATGAAGCTTCCAGGCGCGTGCTGAGGTTCCTTTTCTTTTTTTTATCGTCGTCTCGATCTCACGCACACGTGCGCGTGATCATGCACGAGAAGAAATAGGAGAAAGACTATTTGTGAAAAGCCATGTGGCGAACTCTGTGCTGTATCTAGAATCAAACATAGCAGATTTAGCGTCGATATTTCCGCTGCCAACAATACAAACATTTTCTTAGAGCATATGAATATGTTCCTGGGACAAGTTACTCGGTGTTTGTTGCACAACCGGCACTATTTTGTTTCTTTATTCTATGTGGCCAAGATACAAACTTCCCCAGGTCGTATTTACGCAGTCTTTTTAGCAAAAATAAGCGTTAACCTACGATCACTTCAGTGCGTCACTTCAATAAGAACATGGAATACTTGTAAGTTTGATAATGTTTTTCCGAAGAATGCTAAATTCATAGCCAAACAGACACTAGTCGGACTCTTCAATAAGTATCTGGAAGATCTTCCCTCATAGAATGTAGTGTCCACGGACGCCTCACAGAAAGATGAGAAATTGGCCATAGGCATTTCCTCTGAAGCACTATCATGGGGCTTTGCTATCCGTCTTCCGGATTATACTCCAATTTATGTGGCCGAATTCATAGTCATGTGCTTGGCCGTATACAATATTCCGAACAACGTGCGTGCCATATTATTGCTCGCAGGCTGTCTGTCAGTTTTTATGTCGCTAGAAAGCACAAATAATTCACGACTGCGCCGGTCGCTACACGATTTTCATTCAACCTCATGGTAAAGAAATTCGGTTTTTGTGGATACGTGCACATTGTGAACTAGCACTTAATGGGATTGCGGACAGCTTGGCAAAGGCATCGCTTGGTCGGTCAGTAGGCTTCTTTATACCCATCCTCACTCTTATGGTGGTGACAAGATTCCGAAGACGACGACAAGTCATATATGTAGAAAAAAAAATGAACCCCTCCTTGCTGCACCGGATAACGGGCATTTAGCGTTCCCTGGGAATGTCCGGTAGTGTCCCTCTCGCCAATGAGAAGTTTCGATCACACTATTAGGATGTCTAATGCTAAACAAATAATTACATAATAACATGGTTCTGAAAGAAAGGTTTACTTAGAGAATCCCCTATTGCCTATGGGCATTCCTGTTTCCGTGATAACATTTTATCTTTTGGTGCAAGTGCCCTCGATCGAGCCCGAAAGGAAGTGCGTCAGATTGTGCACGACTACGCCATTGCTGCAGGGGATTCTCTTGTCAAACACCTTTTCTTCATTATTAACAATGAATCGCATTATTTTCATAATCTAGCATCTTCCTGAAAATTGACATGACCATTTTTCAAGAAAAAAATAAGCCACTGTTATTTAAATATAAGTATAGTACTGATCAATTAGTAAATATGAAGCAAGAACTTCATATTATGTTTCCATTGTGATCCATGGCTATTGCTCCCTTCGTGGGTATGTGCCATAAGATGAAGGAAGAAGTAAAGGCTTGGCTTGTTTCATCTATCATTCTCCAAGAATTTTATTCATCTATGCCCCCAACATTTACGCCTCATCCGTTTAGCATGGGTACCAAGACGTATGGGACTCACTTTAAACGAGTCAGCAGAAACACTAGCGACGGCATCTCTTAAAGGCCCAGTACTGAGGATCTTAAATCCTTCGGCATACACCACGGCTGCAAGATTTAAAGAAACTGTGTTCAAGAAGAACATGCCGAAGCATGTGTATTTGACCGGGTACCACATCAAAAATTAATAAGAAATTACAGGTAAGAATAGATAAAGGACCAATTACAGACTGGATTAGCAAGACAGTTTGTAAAAATAAATCAGCAGAAATCCGAAGTAACCGAAGTTACATCAGAAGTACCGCGCGCGCAGGGCAGCGTCCTGGCTACTATCTTGTTCTTAATTTTTATTAATGGACTACCCTCATCCATCAGTACTAACACAAAGCTTTTCGCCAATGATTGCATCTTTCATAATGAAATGGACTTTCCGTCTGATCATATTGTCCACAACAATGTCTTAATATTAGTATCAGAATGGCGCGCGAAATGGCAGATGACTTTAAATGTAAGAAAATCAGCTTTGCTAAGAATAACAAGTAAACTAAACGTATCAAATTTTTTTCTACACCATTGGTGACGCCCAACTAACTACAGCCAAGTACACAAGTACCTTGGATTAATGATTTCAAGTGGCTTTAGATGGGAGGCACACGTAAACTATGTTACATTGTCCTCCTTAAAAAGATTATTCTTCCTTAAAAGGCGACTCCGATCTGCACCACCTAAAACAAAACTCTTAGCCTTCAGCACCTTTATTCGACCTATACTAGAATATGTAAACGTACTTTGGTTCCAGGCCGCAAACAATTTGGTTACGAAGCTGAAAGGTGTGCAAAGAAAAGCCGTTAGGTTTGTCTACAACAAATATGGTCTATTCGATTCACCCTCAGAATTAATTGAAAAATCTGGACTCATAACATTAAGTAATCGAGCTGAATTCGCACGCCAAAAAAAGCTGTTCCAACTCCTTCATAAGCAGCTCAAGATCAGCAATTCAAGATTTATATCTAAGTGCAAAATTTGACAATCACGCCACAAACATCCACTAAACTTACAAGAATACCGTTTCAAAACAAACTGTCCCAAATATTCTTTCTTCCCACGGGCAATTAGAGAATGGAATAGATTACCGTAATGTATAACTAGTTGTAACGATCTGAGTAAATTTTTGCATTACTTGAAAATCACTTGCGTACTATCCCCAGTTAGAAACTCGTGTAATTTTCTTATGTACTAGCGAAATTCTTGAATGTGATCATGCCTGTTCGTAACGTTTTTACTATATGATTTTTGCTCCCTCAACCCAAATAATATTGTATAAAATTTGTAACTGCGTATTGACACTATATATGTCACTGTTTTCCTTTCTCGTTTTGTTTTGCCCCACTGCACATTGCGATTTGCGGTATATAAAAAATAATGATATAAATAAGAAAGAAGAACATCTAAACACGCTATAAGCAAAGGTCATTGCGATAGACGCATACCAGTGCTAGTCAAGGTCGCGTATTGGAATATTTGACTTGCACTTAACCGTTCGTTTTCATTAAAGTTTTCATTAAGGTCACCAAATTACATTGCCGCATTCCGTCTCTGAATATTTACTTACGCAGGTCAGGTTTGGTGCCCTCCGCTCTGCGCTCTTTTTGTAATGAGGCGCAAACAATTCGACCTTTCTTTTAATGCGAATAATTATCCTCCGTGTGCAGTCATCTTTTTGGCGGGCAAGGTATCTCGATATTTCTGATGGGCCGATCCCGGTGATAGTGCAGTGTTAAAATTATGTGCCACTGGGGTGACTGAGTATGCGCCACTGGAGAGAGAAAGACAAAGTTAATTATATACTGCGGACATTAGCCGGGCTGATCGCCTGGCACGCTACTCCGGGTACTGGGTGATAATTATGATAAAGACTGCCATCCCAAAAGCACATAAACAGCCGCATACAGTCATAAACGCACATACATACACAATAGAGATATCTGCACACTTTTGTTAAGAGGAAGCTTTAGCTAGAGTGCTCCTATCTAAATACATGTAAAAGGAGAATTCGTTTTTCTCGGCAACGACCACACCGAATTTGACGAGGTTTGTTGCATTTACAAGAAAAACTCAAAATCTAGTGACTGTTGGTTTCGAATTTTTGAGTTAGATTGTCAATTTTTTATTAAAAATTGGCAAAAATCGAAAATTTTCATAAAACGGAACTATCAAGTTTACAACTCTGTAACTTAACCACTAAATACGATAATACAATTCTGTGAATTGCACCTAATAGTACATCTAAAGCGGACAAAATTGATATGTTACACATGAATATAAAAAAAATTTAATCATAGCGAAATACAACTTTTGCAAAACCGTTGTAACCAACGTAACGAATTCACGTAAGATGTAAAATGACATATTGAATTTGTCCGCTTTGAATGGTCTAATGAATGCCGTTGACAGAACCGCGATATCAGTTCTTGATGCGGAGCTATGAATTTGTAAACTTCGTGGTTCTATTTTTTTCAAACGGTCAAATATTTGAAAATCATTTTAAGAAAATTCAAGCCCTAAATCGAAATTCCGCTTCCAACAGTCACTAGAATTTAGCTTTCTCTTTCAAATACGACAAATTTCATCAAAATCGGTCCAGGGGTTATCTCATAAAAACGTTTTTGCGTTTTACATGTATTTGAATAGGCCGCGTCGGAGTAGGGCCCGAGCTAAAGCTTCCTCTTGGCCGATCCCCCGTAGTGGGTTGAGACATACCCATAGGCACCAAACCAAAACAGAGCACATATTCCCTGGACAACAACGATAACGACAATGGTGAGTGCTAAGCTGAGTAAGTTTACTGTTTTGTTTCTAAAGAGCGCAAGTTACGTGCACACTGACCTGTCCAATGGCACTGCAATTATATTCAGCGGATCAGCGCATGTCGAAGAGGCATGTGTCTCCTCGATGCCACGTAATCGTCACCAGAGTCGCGCTCGATCCGGATATCACATAACTTGTTTTCCGTTTGTCTCGCAGACTGGGAAATGGTACGCCATTAGTGAGGTGCTCAAGGAAATCTACCACGTCTACATGGCTCAATCCGCATACGGTGTGTTGGAGGAGACGTACTACGCGTACCACCAAAGCTTCATGGTGATGTACATCGCCGCCTTCCTTTTTGACATCATTTTCTTGGGGTGAGTTCACACGTAATGGTGCATCACTATTCGATTGTCTCACTATTAATGGTGCATCACTATTCGAACACAAAGGCGCGTTCTATTACTATCATGACCCACGGCTTCCCTGCAAATTAATCAGACTGCGTCATTTCGCTGTTCAAGATCTAATATAGGCAGAAGCACTAGGCAAAGTATGAAGCAAATGAAACCACCTTTTCAGTATGTAACAATAAAGTATTATAAGAAAGCTGTCTGTTTGTCTAGTTGTACAGTGGTGCATTACAACAGAGAAGTTTGGTCTATTCGAAGTCCATGCTCTGCTCGCATCTCTATGCCAGCCAACATCTTCCCACCATTAAATTAGCTGCAACTCCAGCTCCTGAAGACGTAAAGAGGTTACACACCGGTATAGGCATAGGCCAGAAACGGGTTATCCCGATGGTTGGTCTGTAACTTACTGGGCTTTGTTAAGTGCCACTTAAGTGCGACCAAGGTTAGCGTGTGTTCGTCTTGCCTACATGTCGCTGCTTTGTTTTTGTTTTGTTTTTTTACAGCTGGCGAAGCTTTGTATGGCTAGGTTCTGGCGGATCTCGTCTCCGTGGACATAGACCAACAATTTTTCATACCTGGGCCAAGCCCGAAGATAGTGCAATGCCGGGCCGACCCGCGGCGGAGGTAAAGCAGGCGTTAAGCACTCCCCAATCGTGGGCCGGTCCCGAAGATAGTGCAATACCGGGCCGACCCGCGGGGGAGATGAAGCAGGCGTTAAGCACCTCCCATACGTGGGCCGATCCCGAAGATAGTGCAATACCGGGCCGACCCGCGGTAGAGGGGAAGCAGGCGTTATTAAGTGCAATACCGGGCCGACCCGCGGCGGAGATGAAGCAGGCGTTAAGCACTTCCCATACGTGGGCCGATCCCGAAGATAGTGCAATACCGGGCCGACCCGCGGCGGAGGTGGAGCAAGCGTTAAGCACTCCCCATACGTGGGCCGATACCGAAGATAATGAAATACCGGGCCGACCCGCGGCGGAGGTGAAACATGCCTTAAAGGGCAACTTCGGCGATTTTTCTATGTCCACTGATCTTGATAAAATTTTGAATATATGTTCTATTTTGCGCTCTGATTATCTGTGCCGAACTATATGGCTGGAAGTCATTTAGCTTTCCTGAAAATGAATTTTAAAGATTGGTTGAGTTTCCGACTCATGGCTTTCTACTGGCCACCCTGTGTCGGTGACGTCAGAGACTACACCGCCACTGCCGCTGAAATCGTCGCTTAAATCACCGCTGTCTAGTTCGGAAACTCTGTAAAAGCTCCCTGTGTCGTCAGGAGACATCATCAGCTTCGCTTCTTCAGCGTTAGCGCCAAGTGTGCTGCACATTTAGCACGCGTTCTGCGTGTTTGCATTATCGTAGTGTAGGATCTGACTTCGTCGAATCATCGTGCCGTCACACAAATCAGCTACACGTTTCGGTTTCGGTATCTCGTTTATTGGTTATTGAAAGTTATTGATGAATTTCGCAGCAAATTGAATCACCCTACCAGTGACAGGACTGTGAATGCCATTTGAATATGACAATATCCTATTCAGATTTGAAAAACGCTGGAGTTGCCCTTTAAGCGCTCCCCATACGTGGGCCGATGCCGAAGATAGTGCAGTACTGACGCGACCCGCGGCGGAGGTGCAATTCACAGCTTCGCTGGTCATCCTTATTCGCAGAGTGGAAGGGCACTGAATATCTTGACGTGCTCCTCTATAAATTACTCAGCAAGCGCAAGTGACGCTTAGTCTGGGAGTATACCGTTTCCCACGCCACCGAGAGGCAGCCTGCCCAGAGACTTTGACGACCCAAATTTTGCTCTAACCCATTGATAGGGTCCCGAACCACCTCTTGGGATTGGTGAAAAAATGCAGTCCACTGATAGCATACGCTGCTGTGATTATCAGAGCTAAATTTTGCAGTCGAGCGCGGCGCGTAGAGCTCGCAAGTGGATCACGAAGTCACTTTTCCTCAAACACTCTCTCATCAAAGAAGCCCTCTCCTCACCCTTTTCGGGCGCTTTATTTTGTAATATAGCGGATTCCCATACACGGCTGCTATTGTCGAATAGCTGATGCCACTGAAGAAGGGTGTTTGGATCAATGCGCTTCTTCCTATTACTGTGTGTATTTATCGACGCAGTTTAATAAACAGGCTGAAGTAATATTAAGCGAAAATCTACTTTCCAATTTTGATAAGAATTACGCACTTCCGGAAGCAGCTGACTATCGGTTGGCCGCGGTAGGCAGCGGCCGCCCGCGTATACGCACGAAACTTTTGCCAGGCTGTTTATTGGTGTCGTATGCGTCGGGTCTCGCTAATTTCAATTAGTTGCGAACACTCAACTAGCATCGAACCACACGAAACTTAAGTTCGGACCGCACGCACACTTGTCAGCGCACGCTCACTCTTGTCCGCTCCCGGTTAGAAGTCTTGGCGGGCTTCGCTTCGTATAGAGCTGTCGACGGCGCTTCAAAATTCGCAAGTTGGATGTGGCTATACTATGCGTCGGTCAAGCTGCTGCAGGACAAAGCCTATGCGCACCCCGTGGCACGGCCAGACTGGACCGCACGAGCGCAAGCGCAAGCCATGTGGTGCACAAAGCAAACGTTGCGCATGCGCACTTCAGCTGCCTATAACTACGGTCTGCTATGTAGCGTATGGACCGCCGCGGGGTGGGGTGACTAGTTCGCTCGATGAGCGCGAATAAGCTCGATAAGGGCAACCGCGTTTTGCGCGTCGCAGGCGCCGAAATTCCAAATAGTGACCCTTGCGCTAACGTCCAAAATCAAATTTCAACTCCGCACAACGGGGACGTTCAGTAGACGCAGCGTTGTGGACACGGCCCCTCTCCGCCGTGGCCTTCGCAGTGCAAGGCATTGAAGAATAGAGCGGGAGCACCGCCAAAGGGATCATGGGCGACCTTTGATTGCCAATAACTCCGCTTCTGCTGAACGCGCTGAAGTATCTTTTGCGCCAAAGTACTTCTCAAGTTGTCTACTTTAAATTCAAATGGATTTCTCAACTGCGATCAAAAGGGTTCAGGGCCCATTTAAGCATAATTCTCCTGAAAAATTATTAGGCAAGTACTATTGGCAGTCGTTGGCGGTATTTAATGGCGTATTGTAATCCGCTCTGTCCAGCCATGCAGCACCATTACCACTCCAAGGAAAGTCATTCATTCATTCATTCATTCATTCATTCATTCATTCATTCATTCATTCATTCATTCATTCATTCATTTTTTATACTTGTCTGCCTTACTAGACAAAAAATTGCAAATCACTGATCGTACTCGCATCCCTAGGCAAGCATATTGTTACGTGTAGCTGATGTACAAGTCTATTTACAATGTATTTACACGTAGACCAACGGTGGCAAAGATGGCGACGCTATATCAAACGGGCCACGTCGTCTTCTTTCTCCTCAGTTAAAACAGATCGGCTTGTCGTCCACGGTTCGCCATTCGGAGGGGTTGCGCTGTCCATAAGAGGAGTAAGAAGGGCGCGGTGGGGACGTGCGTGGAGAAAGAGGTTCCGAGCCTAAGGAACGAATGGATTGCAGGCCGACATTGGACAACTCTTGACTGACGACGGCCTGGATCAATGGGATTGTCACCGGAGAATAATCAGGTGACGGGAATGAAGGGGCCGCCGGTTGTGCCGCTTCGACCTCCCGACGAATGATGCGGGTCAAGTTGTCACATCGCGACGGCTGGTGGAAGAGGTCGTCACAGGATGACGTAGCAGCTGTGTTGGGAAGTCGCGTGATGTGCTGGGATACCCGGCGGCTTTTCGCATGCTCAAGACGGGAGCACTCCTTGAGGATCGTATCGATGCTGGTGACGTTGGTAAACACCAGTAAATTGAAGGCGTCGTCAGCAATGCCTTTGAGGACGTGATTCACCTTATCGTCCTCAGACATGGTCGGGTCAGCCTTGGCACAAAGGGCCAAGACGTCGAGAATGTAGGACACGTAGGACTCGGTTGACGTCTGTACACGTGTGGCAAGGGCTTTCTTGGCATTGACTTGACCACCGAAGGAATTGCCAAAAAGGTCGCGGAGCTTCTCTTTGAAGAGATCCCAGCTCGAGATCTCCTCTTCGTGAGTCTGGAACCATGCAAGTGGAGCTCCGTCGAGGTAGAAAAGAACGTTCGCAAGCATAATAGTCGAATCCCACCTGTGACTGGTGCTGACACGTTCGTATAAGCGGAGCCAGTCGTCAACATCAGGACTGCCGACTCCGTTGAAAACACCAGGATCCCGAGGGGGGGAAACGGCGACGTAGGTCGGGGATGCAGGCGGAGACGGTTGCGTAGATGAAGTGCCGCCGGCCGGAGCCAAAGTTGCACTGTCGCCGTTGCGACCGCTTCGAAGCTCCATGACGGGTACGGGGAACGTGCACCTCCACCAAATTAATGTTACGTGTAGCTGATGTACAAGTCTATTTACAATATATTTACACGTAGACCAACGGTGGCAAAGATGGCGACGCTATATCAAGCGGGCCACGTCGTCTTCTTTCTCCTCAGTGCAGCCACACTGTGGCGGCTGTTCCGTAGCAATATAAACCATTTAAAATGTACCCTAAGAACGCGCATATAATGCCAGCTTCTTTTCTATAACACGTCACATTTGCGGCTCATAGTACTTGCAAAACGAAATCATTTTCAGCGCAACTCTTCAGTTGCAGTTTCTTTATAAACATTGTCATCATTAGGTATCCCAAGGAGAGCAGACGTTAAGGACATCGCCCCATTTTCACCACGCTGACTTCGCGAGAAAGGGTGGATGGAGGATGCTCTTGTTCCAGGCTAGATAAAGTCTATGTGGTGTCGGCGAACCGGAGCGTAGACGCGGTTTCCATTAATGTTTTTCGTTGTTACCAGGACGTCTGCTGCGTGAATATGGCACCGAACTTTTCGTCATCCGCATAAGCATGGCGTCCCAGTTGCAATCACTTGACGTCTGTATAAACCAACCCTTCGAGGACGGCGTCAAGCTCTGCTACGTGCAGTGGATGAGGTTAACAGAGACTTCTGGGACTCCCACTCCTACCGCTCTTGCGGCTATCTCCTGCCACGTTCTGTATATGTATTTCGGACGCTTGGGCCAGCATTCTCGAAGCACGTTCAAGAAGTGCGGGATTACAAATGTTCTCGAAGGCGCGGAATACGAGTTTCTGAGGGAGGACATTTCTGCACAAGCGATCGACTCTCTTCCTACAGTGCAAGCGGCTAGTACTACCAAGGTGCGATTCATCCAATGAAATGTTTTTGACCAAGTGCCTTCTCGCACTTCTTGTGACATCACCTCTCTCGTGTTCCGCCTTTCATTCGTGTTGTATTTCGCTTTTTGTGTAGCCTCATTCATTTCTCGGTACGTCATTTTATGGGCATAACTGGTCAAATTATCATACTACAGTTTACCTCCTACATTCTTTCAAGCGACATCGTTTACAAGCGAAGTTATCAACCTGCGCAGTCGCCACCTACTGAGCCAGCTGCTGCCCCTAAAGCTGATCTACCTGTTGGACATGCTGCTGCACGTGTGCCACCTCGCCTCGGACGCAGTCCTCGTGGTGGCCCTGCTGCGCTGCTCGCCCGAGTCGCACGCGTGGGCGAAGCACGGGGAGCTGTGGGAAGGCAGGTGTCACGTGCGCTCGATGATCGTGGGCCTCGCGAGCATCGTCTACCAACTGGCCACCCTCGCGTGAGTGGGCCTTGCTTGACGCAGGAGAGGGAGACGAGCTGTAACAGCGCGAGGACAAAGGAGGATGCAGGGAAAGCGCCTGTTACGTGATGCATCTTTACTTCCTTGTCCGCTTGCCGTTGCGCTGTTTCTGTTGGCTTTGAAGATGAACCCATACGCGTATACTAGCCCTCAGAAAAATGACGGTAGAGGAAAGACGTCGAGGCAATTAAGGGGAAATTTCAGCTTGACGCGTAATCTGAAGCTCGCGGATGCACAAAAAATCGAAATTGTCAGAGCAATTTCGACGGGCTTGCTGAATACGTAACGGTGTCGCACGCAACGTGATGACTCTGAAGCAAATATACCAGCGTCATCTTGAAATGGAAAAGCAGCCGAAGACGGCGGGTACGATGACCCACTGGGTCTCGCCAAGTGGATCTCACTTCGAAGAGGAGCGGTCATGCTCCACTATACGCCAAGGTTCTGCACGTGCGTTACTTGTGCCTGTAATAAGTAATAAATCTACTGCATAGCATACGCACGTGGGACGCCCAGCGCAGCGTGTTTATGGCGCACGTACGCGCACCGTATAGCACACAACGTTAGGGCTATGTCCTTAATGTTTAGGCTATAGCCTCCAAAAACAATCATTTTGCCTCAACGTCGCTTTGTACTTGATAAAGTGGAAGCTTGGGCGGGTTGGTGAATCAATATCAACATTTCTGCACAGCGCAGAAGACGAGGACAGAAGGTAGGACACACCACAGGCGCTGACTTCAAGTAACCTTTATTTGCGAAGCCGGCAGAACTATATACTTTAGACATGAGTATAAAGTAATGAAAAATTCTGCCCGATGCCACACATCTCATGAACCCCTATCGCAAATAACCCTATGAACCCCTATCGCATTTCGTCAAATACTTCATTTCGTTTTTCGCAAAGACATTAAAATTCCGCGCTTAACCACAGAACATGATTACTACGATCTAGTGATTAATTGCAATTCTTGCCACTTTCAAAAATTATTTTAACGTGTTAACTGCATGCTCTTGCAGTTTAGTTGTTGGGTACGGTCCCAATATTTTCCCCGGTGAGTGGGGCCATTGGTCCAAAGCCCACAATTTATCTCGTAAGAAGGAGAAGAAATTTATTCAGAGGACCGGTGAGTTATTCGGGGATTGGGCAAATATCCCCGCCTAGGCGTCGGCCACGAGCCCTTGAGCTCTGGCGGCTTCCTCGTACTTTTTTTTTCTGTGCTTCGCATGAATACTGCAGGGCAACCAGAGGTGACGAATATTTTCTCCTGATTCAAAGCAAGAGCACACCACACTTTCGGCTCGTCCTATTGTATGTAAGAAACACTTTGTGCACGCTGTGCCTAGGCATAATCTGTGTATTACTGCTTCCAGAGAACATTTAATCGTTACTGGAATAGGGAACCTTATTTTTAGGTCAATATGAAATAAAAACCACTCTCCACCACAGTTTTCAAACCAGCTATCTTTCGATGATCGGACCGAACGTTGACGTAAAGTGTTGCGTGCATCGCTTTCAGAGAGGTATCAGATGAGCCTTGTTTTCGCCATCATCCATACCATGCTGAATACGCCGATTTTGGTCCGGTCCCCGAAGCTAAGCCGCATTGGGCTCGGTCACTACTTGGCAGTCTCAAGCTAAGCAGTATTGGGCTCGGTCAGTACTTGGTAGTCTCGTTTTCGCCATCGGCCATACCATGCTGAATACGTCGGTTCTCGTCCGCTCCCCGTAGCTAAGCTGCATTGGGCTCGGTCTGTACTTGGGAGTCTCGTTTTCAGCATGCGCCGCGCGTGCTAAACGGTCTGCCTCTGCCTTGACTGGAATACCATAGTGACTAGGAGTCCATTGAAATACTATTTCACGTTGCATGTATATCGCCTTTGTATATATATTTTGTACTCTATATAGCGGAGCACGATCATTTTTATTCATGCTTATGGAATTAATGCTTCAATAGAAATGATTGAGAGCCACTCAGGGTGACCCGTTTGAGTGTGGTTGTGAGCATAAGAACGTCGAGGCAGATATTAGGAATAAAGTTATTCTGTGGTAGAGGTAGCGACGCTTGATAATTTGAACCTTCTCTGTTATATCGTAGAAGGTAGGTAGAATGCAGAGGTTGAACTTTCAATTTTGGAAAAGCGATCTGCGTATTCCTGAATGTAATCCTTGTAGGTATGTTAGGTACGCCACACTGTTAACTCTCTCATAGCTACTTCCGGTAAGACACATTTACGAGAGATGCCCGACACTTTGAAAGCTCTCCAATCGATAGCAGCCGTGGGAGATACTCGGCGTCTGCTTGCCAAAACTTCTACTCGGGGGACAATTCTGCTGCATTGTTGTATTGCCGCGTGCACATGTGCCCCATTTTTCCTGAAGAATCGGGTGACGGGCACGCTGCGTTGCTACGCGAACATAATGGCGGTATTTCTCAACAAATCACAGTGCCCGAAAGAAAGATTGACATGCATCTGCTATTACTAAAGCACCGGTCGTTGCACGGGGTATACTCCAATACATATACGCAGACTTCTGGCCAGGAGATGGTCAAGAGCTTCATCCGAAGAACGCGAGAGATTGTGAAGGACCTGGGCAGAATGCTCTATTCTTTGTCTTATGACTGCACTGTGCATGCGAAGCAGTGGTATGGTGAACAGCCCTGCTTCATTCCTGCAATGCGTTGTAGAGCATTTATCACCACGTCAATGTTCTGTTTCGTGTATTTTGCTTGCGCTACATGTCCTTCTGGTTAACATCCCTGCCTTCTCTCTTTATTTCCTCCTCTTCCTCTCAAGGACAACACCTAAGGCCTTTTGTTGCCGAATATGACTTAGAGGCTTTTTATTGATCAATATACTAAACTTTTTCAGAAGTTTTTGTGCGGAAGGAAGAACAGCAGTTTTCTTCATGTGAGAGAGCCATGCCTCAGCTGATTAAACTTTATTAATGGCTTCTAGGCCTTGTTGCAGACTGTGCTGTGAGAAATGGATGTTTCAGCTAGAAATCCACGTACATAGATCGTATGCATATATCGAACAGCTAAAGGAGGCAAGCAAGTCCCTAGGAAGCTGATACATAATACCATTAGATAAGAGAGGACTCAACACCTTCCTTGCTAAACACGATGTGTTACTTTGTACTCATTTTTCTTTCCGTCAGCTAGCTGTATTGATGAGCACTGTCCTTTCCTTTAGAAAATATGAGATCCAACGCAGAGACCGACCAAAGATACCTAACTGATACAGGCCGTGTAAAACAAGGATGTGACTTGCTGTAGGAAAAGCCCGCTTAATATTGAGAAATGCAGCAACACGAATTTTTTCACAGTAACAACCTTTTTGTGCGCTGAAAAAAGTTGTTACAGTGGATTACCAACATGCCCAAAGATACTCGCTTTCAATTTTTTTCACATTGCCGTTCGGACTCTGCAAGCGTGACGAGATCCATGATTGCGTTCATGGTGCAACGCCGTCTGCAGAACCCCACCATGTCACTGGACAGACCCTGGATATTTTCAACCCACTACTGAAGTCTGCATCAATCATTTTCTCTATTGTTTCACAGATGTAGCTTACAAGGCTTACTGAACGAAATTGATCGAATGATATCTTGCCAGGCTTCAAGAATGGAACTACTCTCGCTGTTTTCCGGGAAGGCAAGAGGCGTTCTGAGGTCCAAATGTCAATGAGCTCTTCCAATAGGATACATGTTCCTATTGGGCCAATATTTCTTAAAGCGCCATAGGTACGCCATCTGGGTTTGCAGCAGTCTTGTTACAAGATTCAAGCGCACATTTCAGTTCCACGATAGAAAATTACTGATCTAGTTTCGGGATTTTTTCATTGCAGTGAGAGGGGACAGCTTCTGCGACCGATTTCTGGAACACTGCCGTGTTGAAAGTGCTCCCTGGCCGCAGTATAGTTATGCAAAATTCATTAAGAATTGTCGCTGTGATTGCAAGGATAAGCACCCTGCGTACGTGGCGATCTTCTTCGTCGGGTCCCTTCCGTTCTCTGGCGCTGTTTTACTACGGATATGAACCAACTAGCCCAAAAATACGTCGCCTGTTGCGGGAACTTCGGTTTTTAAGGTTAGATCCCTAAATGGGTGTTGCTGTGTCACCGGCCCACTAAAATGCCTTATAACGTTCCACAAATTCGGAGATGAAGTTACAGGTGTTAATGAAAAGCAGAGTTCTCTCCGCCCCTTTCTACCTAGCTTCTGAAGTTCACGCCGCATCTTGGAGTATGTTTTTCAGCATCTATAGTAAGACGTCGAGAAGGCCCGCCCGCCGGTACATTCACTTCGCTCTTTGTCGAATAGCACTGAGTAGTTCATATGCTGAATCTACAGCTGGATAACCTTTTGCAATAGAAATCATCCTGGATGTGAGTCTATGTTATTTTGAATAAGTGAAACAAGGCCTTCTACATCGCTTAGTGTGTCTGCTTGCGGAGTCATATGGAACCTAAACGCTTGTCAGTTTGCTATTTTAGTAGTTCGCCAAGGCGCAGAACTGCGTAAGCGACAATGTCGGCTAAGTATTGAGAAGCGGTCACTTCCTCTTGCCTCCACATCTGTTCTTCACTCTATGCCGCTTGTGGGATCACCCGAACCGAACGTAAGGTCGAGACAGCTGTAGTAGTTCTACCCACGTAAGAATGTCACGGAGAAGTCATTTAACAGACATAGGCCACTCTTCTCAATCGCCTTCCGCAGCATCTTTCTACGGTTGTCGCAGTTACCACTTCCCCGCATAACGGTATGCGCATTAAAATCGCCACATGTCACAACAGTGTCCTTACACGTTCATAAAATTCGCATAATGCAGAAAAGGAAACTTTCGTGGATGGATGAAAATATATACTGATTACTGATATGCTCACGCTTCCGAGTTTCACTTCGATTCCCATATATTTCGCAATACAATAAGTAGACGCTGCTAATTTTACTGACGGCAGCTTTTTACGCTATTGCTCTGCTTATGCCAGCAGATCTAGATGATGTGGAAACAACATAATTCGCAAAGCAATAGTCACTACCCACCCCGTCTTCCGTTAGGCACAGCACATGGAATGCATGCAGGGCCACCAGTTTCTGGAAACCTTCACTCTTGGACCTTAGGCCGTTAACATTCCATTGAAGCATGGCTTAGTATGGCAAGAAATTATCCATTATGAGCTTTCGGCAACTGACATACAGTATTTTGCATCGCTATCTGCTCCATTGACAATATCGCTGTGATTTCAGAAAGGCTATTAACTTGCGGAAGTGAGGTAGATACAGCTCTTAGGGCGGTGAAAAGTGTGGAAGGAATCAGTTTCTCAATGGAAAAGGCGCAGGTCGTCTTTGTTGTCTCTCTTGCCGCTTGCCTATTCCCATACTGTTGTTCCTAGCATCGCGAAACTCTGTGGTGGAATGAGTTTTCTCCTTTGAAGGTTCAAATGTTCATTTGGTGTTTTGCCTGGCGCCACATAGGTGTGTTGCAGAATCACTTGGTTCACGTGAGTAGTTCGGCGGGGTTCTGGTCGGGGCTCTGAGGTCTGTCTCCTTCTATCTGAATTCTTCACAAGCTTATCGTAGCTAGAGGTAGATTTATCTTTCTGGTGGGTGATCTGCAGACTTTCCTTTTGGTACATTGGGATGTTCATGGTGCCCTAGTTGGGAGGGACGGCGTCGCGGTGAGGCATGCTTCCGTAAAGAAGTTCGTGATGGCGTTGTCGTGAAGCTTCCTTGTAGTTCTGCCGACAAACATCAAATGCTGCGGTATGGAAACCGTTGTAATTCGCACACTTTGGTTGTCGTACTGACTAGTACCCCTTGTAAAGGTGATCTTCTCTGCATGCTCGGTAGCGTCTGTTTCTCCTGCAGTTCTTCACTTAATGGCTAAATCTCTCGAATTTGTAACGTCGGTTGACGAGACCCAGATATTCCTCCACTGGGCGAATTGTAAAATAGAGGAATACTCTGCCAGACATCACTCGATCGTAACGGAAATGAAATCGCATTACTTAGAGGACGTGTCTTCATCGCGCCATCATCTCGTAGATAGTATCGCATTTGTCGCCGTGCAAGGCTTATACCGGAGTCTTTCGAGTATTCCACAAGCTTTTGCTCAGTATATTCCAAAGGTACGTGCTTTATCCTTCCTACATTTCTTGTGTAAAATTCTGGTGCAAATGATTTTACAGGCAAGCCAGCTCTTACAGACTAGCCAACAATAGTTTCTTGATGAAAAGGAGTGAACTTACATTCACCGAAAAGCTTCCGCCTTTGTTCACTCTGAATGATTGCAGATTCTCTCTCGCTGGCCGCACCATTATCGGAGGCAACAACATTCGGGTTTACTATAGTTTCCAAAAACACCACTCTGTTCGATTGACCGAGAGACTACAGGAATGTCTTCAGCTCTTTCTTTATCGTAGGTCACGTACGCGTTTGTCTCGCCGTCGGCGTCGCACTCAATATCTTCACCATCCCTTGATGAGCAACAAGTATATGTTTTCCCATTAGCGGCTGCAGGGTTTCATCAGGCCTAACTTTCTTCACTGAGCTTGGTTCATCAGACATCTGCGCGCCTCGTTGGTTCCAGAACATGTGTGCGTAGTCCTATACCACGAGTTAGAGACTCACCGGACATAGTGAGGTTCACTGGCTTAGCCATGTTGAAGCCATGTCACGGTGACGGCCGACCCTGGTAGGCATTCGCGTCTCGGTAGCTGTCTTCCGCCACGATGGCGGTTGGTGACCGGGGCTACGTCACGCTGTGGCTTCCACTAGGTCCACTAGTACCCACAGAGAGGTCATAGTTGGGGCTCTGTAGTCATCGCGACTTGTGGTTTTCTAAGGTGCAACCAAAGTAGAGTTCACAAGCTTTTTTCTATCCTTCACCGATCGGAATTTGCGGGGTCCGGCGTTTCGAGACTACATTTGTACGAGATTCAAATATATCCTAAAGGTATTTCTACTCCTTCAAACTTGAAAAATGAGATCCTTGTACAAGCGAGAAGTGTTTAATAGACTTTCTACAACCTCCAAAACATTTGTCGGTACTCCTTTGAAGGGGACGGCCACACATCGCTTTAGGCCAACTCCGATTTGCCTATCCGAATACATGTAGAACGCAGAAACAATTTCCCGAGAGAACCGCGGAGCCGACTTGTATAATGGTTGTTGCATTTGAGAAAGAAAGAAAGAGAGAAAGAAAGAAAGAAAGAAACAAAAAAAGAAAGAGAAAAAGAAAGAAAGAAAGTCAAATTCTAATGACTGTGGGAAGCTGAATTTTGAATTAATACCTCACTGTTTCTACATAAACTGCCGAAGCTCGGTAAGCTTGAAAAAGAAGATAGAAGCATGAAGTTCAGGAACCCGTAACTCTGCATCAAAAACAGATATCGTAGTTTTGTACACTGCTTCCGTTAGAATATCTGAAGCGGACAAATTTGATGCCTGAAATTACAGCTTACGTAAATTTGTTACGATGTTGGCAGGGATATTGCAAAAGCCTTACTCATAAATGAGTGGTATATTTTTGAGGGGCGTATAATACATAATACATAAGAAGTTTGCAGGGACAACATGGCTACAATTAGTACATGACCGGGGTAGTTGGAGAAGTATGGGAGAGGCCTTTGCCCTGCAGTGGGCGTAACCCAGTTGATGATGATGATGATGATGATGATGATGATGATGATGATGCATCAGTATTTTGCAATTTAGGTGTATTATTAGGTACAATTTACACAATTGTGGTACCTTTCACATTGCTGAGTTAGAGAATTGAAAACTTGACAGTCCCATTTATAGAATTTTTGCAATTCCTAGGCAGTTTTTATAAACATTTGAAGGCCTAAATGAAGAATTTGCGTGCTGTAGTGACTAGATTTTAACGTTGTTCTTTTAAATGCAAGAAGCTCTAACAAAATTGTCGAAGTGGTTACCGAGAAAAACTATTTTTCCGTTCACATGTGTTGAGATAGAAGCTTCCGAGCTAAAGCTTCCTTTATTTTTGTATCAGTATATTCTCAGCATGTTTAAAAGTAAGAACAAAATAAATGTGTTCCATTTCCTGCAAAGTTCTCGCTCTTAACATTACGTGCTCGGCCCAACAGCAAACTCCACCCTCTCCCCCCCTCACCCCCCCCCCAACCTCAAGATATCGGTCGCAGAAAGAGCAGTATACTAGTGAGGTAAGTTTCCCTCGGCTCAAATTTTTCCGGGGCTAAATCTCGCATTTTACTCTCCCATAACGTAGAACTGCCGTGCCCAATAGCAGCGGGACATCGATGTTACGTAGCGTAAGATGGCACGATATGCGAGTCAGTGGCGTAGCCGAGAATTTTTTTCAGTGGGGGCACGCATTTGACCGGGGACGCGGGTGAAGGAAGAGGGGGAGGAGTGCAGTAGAAAGGAGGCCAGGTGGTATCCTGGTGCACAGATCTTTCTTTTTTTCTCGGCGAGGGGCCACGTACCCTGTGTGCGCCACTCCCCCCTCCCCCCCTTGCCCCTGCCTTTATCCGTGATGGTTGCCAAGCCTGTTGAACTTGTTTATAGAGTCGCTTCCATGGTTACAACTAACTCGAGGGCTTCCGCGAGGCGGAAGTTGTGGCACGTGGTCGGCGTGTTGATGGCGTCATTTCCATGGTCACAGCACCTTCGGCATGGCTGTCATGATGATAAAGCGATAATTGAAATACTTTGAAATCATGATGCACTTTCTTTTTCGTAGTACTCACAATATCGTATAAACGTAAATATCACGTAACATCTATAACCAACAGTGATAGCGTCCGCAGATAGGCGTCAGTTTTCTTGCATGAGGTTCACGAAATTGCCGCATTGCGATGATGCTATTGGCGTCATCCAGCAAGCCTTCTCAGAAGCGTTGCAGGACTGCTTTAAATAGCCCTCACCAGGTCTGACCATATTGAGCTGACAAGCGCAGAGTATACATTTCCCGATGATTATCGTGTCTCCACGGAAAGATCTGAAATTTCAAACCGAAAGCCATTTGTCCTTCCCCTCGCGGCCACCGTCCTCCAAGCTGGTGGGGCACTACACGTGCTAGTGCGCCTACCTACACGTGTTCGGGCTGCGATGTCGCTCTTAGTGGTACGTGACGTCGAGAATTATTCAAGTCAACATCTCTTATTTCTGTAATCTGTTGCTTGAACAGACGAATTAAAGTATAGAGAAAGAATAAAACACACAATGCGAATGTCTGCATGTTTTTGTTTTACTTCGCACCACACCAAGAGAGCTGTGCTTCCGTTTTGTCTGCTTGTTCCCACGTCGTGTAGTCGCGCGCGCAGACACCGAAACTATGTCATTTTCTACCGTGTTCCAGCGCGCGATCACGCTCCGCGATGCGCTTGCGCCTGCCTCAGTATTCGCGTAGCACTGACTTATGCCACTAGTGAGGTGTCCTCGTGCACAGCGCGCAAAATCGTGCGCTGCACGAAACGAGACAATCGGAACAGCTCGCACGCGACGCCGTCAGCGGAAGTGCGCCGCCCCACAAAAAAGCGAGGAGAAAGAAAATGAAGGCGGGGCCCGTGACGTATGCGACACGCCTTTCTCGAGCTCCGGTATGGGAGAACGCAGGGAAGGAATTTCGCTTGCGGAGGCTAGACGGGGCAAGTGGAGAGAGCGTCTCGCTTGGCAGTGGAGCTCGCCTCCGGAAGTCATGGGTTCGCGGCACTATTTCTATCTCGGCTATTGATGAGCTGGTTTGAAATTTCTTTCTTTCTTTTTTTTTGCGGCAGAACGCTTTCTAGAGGCCCCGTAACAGCATCCAGCGTATTTGCTAATTTGCCATGTGGCCTGGTGAGGGGCCCTTTCAGAGATTCTCTGTGGTCCTCCGCAGCACGTACTACCACAGGTTGGCGGTGACGACCACCGAGAGGCCCCCTTCCTACGTGTCCGCCTGCATCTTCTGGCTTCGTGAGGCGTTGCGCGCCGCGTTCCGGCGGGCCGCCATCTCTCCGAGCACGGCGCCGCTGGGAGAGGAGTTGGAGTTGGGGCGCACGATGCGTGCCGAACAGGTATGGGGCCATTTGTAAGAGGGACGCACGGGGCATGCCGTTGCCAGAGAACACAGGAGTCCCACGCCTAAAGGCGCACGTTCCGTGCTCCCGCTAACTTGCTACGGAGACGCAAAGGTTGTTTTTTGTTGTTGTTGTTAACCCCCAAATAATGTGCGAACTTTTAAAAACCAGTTCAAATCAAATTAACGTGAGCCGCGTTGGTTCCGCCGATATGGGTGTGTATGCCCTTGGCTGAGCCAATTAGCCCGAAGATCGAAAACTATATGGTTGTCTACGTATACAACTAGCGATAAATAGTCAGAACAGTTAGCCTAACTGTAGCTTTGCGGGATCCCCACACTCTTGTATCGTTTAAGCAGCACGCGTGGCGAATGCACAGAAAGACAAGAAAGCTTGTTGGACTGACGTTCACTTAAAGGAATACCGTCCAAGACATTTTCCACTACTATAGTCGCTTCTTCCCGTCAAACGAAGGCCGAAACCTGTTAAGGCCTAGAAAAATACCGACAATTCGTCAGAGCACACCAAATATTTTTTTATGTACTTAGTTTATACAAAGAAGTTAGGGTTTCCTTACCTAGTAGGTGGACTGGTCGTGTCGTCACGATACGTCGACTCGCTCCATTCGTGCGGTCGTTGCTGCTGCCACATCCGAGCGCCGTAGGAAGCGCGCCCAGCACTCGTGCTTGACTTGTATGGGCAGCGTCCTCATACGGAACCTACATGGCGTCAACAAATTTGGCTCTGTCGTGGCGCCACGGTAATGTCGATGACGTCGGGTCCGGGATTTCTAGACGATTTTAGTATCTAAATTAAGACATCGGGACGAGGCGAGAAAATGATCGCGTACTTATAATTAAGTGCGCGCTAATGAAATCCAGCAGGTCAAAATTATTCCGAAGTCCCCCACTACGGCGTACGTCATAATCAGATTGGGGTTTTGGCACGTGAAACCTCAGTATTTTATTTTATGTCATGTTTCTGCGGCCACGTGACTTTATCACGTATGCACCCTTACTCCCCACCTTGCTACGCATGTGCTTTGGTTTGGCTCGCCGCTCGCTGAATTTTATTACATGGGCGAAAATTTGACATAATTTGCCGACAGTGGTGCAAAATAGTGACCGCAAGTGAATTTAACGCCGTTAGCTCCCGTCGCGTCGTAGTATAAACGAAACGCTTCAATGTCAGTCGCGCGTTAAGTTGTTTTTCCTAGGTTATAGAGAATGTGATGATTACTAATGCCCTAGCATTGAGCATTAATTGGGCATTGGTCATTGTCAAAGCGGAATAAAGTGTATGTGTGTTAAGTGGGTCACGTGGTAAAGGTAGAGGGAGGATGGGAGAGCTCAATAGAGCGTGATGTGCGTATTTGCGTATGTATGTAGTGCAGTCGAACGCCCGCGCATAACGAAATTCTCGGAACCTACAATTTTTTTTTTTTTTGTCATGCAGGTCACTTCGTTCTAATGGTCGGGCTGCGTACCGCGCACAACAAAGCAGGCTAAAATTGTTCAACAGTAAAGAACCTTTATTAAACATGAACTCAAGAGACACTTAGTAAAATAAGTCGCTTTTGTTTTGATGCCCAATTTTTTTTTTTTACATAATCAAGCGACTGAAGCCACGCTTAGCGCACCTAAATTCACAGCACGCTGCGCGGTTAAACGCAGGAATTAAATCTGCAGATCGTCGGATGCCGCTATCGCCTCCCTTGCCGTCAAGATTCTTTGGTAGTTTCCGTGATCTTCGTCACTGTGGCTTTGTTAACATTCCCGTGCTTTCCTCCTTAGATGGCTTTCACGACGCCGTCAGTCGTCAGTTACGATTACATCATCACGTCTTCATCACCTGCGACGTATGCGTCAGCCATCGCACACGCTGATGCGTTACAAACAAGCAGCGTATAAGTTGCGGGCGATTTCTGGAGCAGCGCAGCAGGACGAGCAGGTGCGCTCGTCAAGTGCGTGGCTAGCATTGTCGTTAACGCTAGCGCAGAGCTATATATATATATATATTGTAGCGAAGAGATTGCAGAAGAGACGCTAGTGGGTTCAGCGCTACTGGCTCTAAACGCTAGTGGGTCGAGCGCTCCTGCTCAGCAACGGCTCTCGTGCTTGGAAGCTGTGACTGCCCTGCCCGTCGACGTTGCGCTGCTCCCGAGCTCTGCCAAATAAACACCTTTAGAATTGGTGGAGGTGCGGGGTAACCTCAGACGATCATCCTGGAACTCCGGTCCCGTACCCTACCATCTACCATGCCCCAAGACGCCTCCCAGCAAACGCCTCCTCCTGCACCCACTGCGTGTCCCGGGGTGCCTCGTCATCGCGACCCTCCTATCTACACTGGAGCGGACGACACTGACGTGGACGAATGGCTCACGGCGTACGACAGGGTAGGCGACCATAACAAGTGGGATGAAGCAGCCAAATTGAGCCATGTTCTGTTCTACCTCGCTGGAGTGGCCAGCCTGTGGTATAACAACCATCAAGCAGAGTTCCAGACATGGTCGGAATTTAAGACTTCCCTCGCCGATGTATTTGGTCGCCCTGCTGTTCGCAAGCTGCGTGCCGAGCAACGTTTGCGAGAACGAGCTCAACAGCCAGGCGAAACATTCACCAGTTATATCGAAGATGTCCTGGATCTATGCAGGAAAGTCGATTCGACCATGGCGGAGTCTGATCGAATCCGAAACATACTGAAGGGCATAGAAGACGACGCCTTTAACATGTTGCTGGCCAAAAGTTCACGCTCTGTGGCTGAAATTGTCACACTGTGCCAGAGCTATGAAGAACTCCGCAGGCAGCGGTCACTGACCCGTCGATCTCTACCGCGTGACGAACACCTCGCTGGTTTGGCTGCCATGTCCACCCAGGCAGCGTTGCTCGCAGAAATGAAGGCGTTCGTCCGCGAGGAAGTTGCCCGGCAACTCTCGTTGATGGATTTTGCACAGCCGCAGTCGGTACACGCGCCTACGCCAAGTTTTGCGCCTCCGCTTCGCCGCTTCATAGCGCAAGAACTGCACGAGGTTTTGCCTGAGCACCACCAGCGTGTTCCTGCGGCTGCGCCTCACAGCTCCGCCGAAGTCATGGCCAGGCCCCAACAGATCCCGACGGCTGTGCCACTCAGCTACGCGGAAGTCGTCACCCAGCCTCAACAACTCCCTCAACGGGGACCTCTCACGTACGCCGAAGTCCTCGCTATGCCCCGACAACAGCCTGCTATGCAATCACTTCACCAGGCGCCACGTCCAACGCGTCCTTCCACACGGATGGGACCTGCCGCAACGACTCGGTGGCGTACAGCGGACAATCGACCAATATATTTTGCGTGCGGCTATGCAGGCCACGTCGCACGCTACTGTAGTCGCGTGCAGTCACCTAGCGCTACACCTTATGGGCCAAGTTCTATGGCGGGTTCTCCGCGCCCTTATTACGACGACGAACCTCGGGCTGCGTCACCACCATTCCGCCGGTCCGCCAACATCCGCCGCTCAACTTCTCCACGCCGACGCTCCCCATCACCGATGCGGCCTCGTCCCGAAGCTCGGGATGAGGAAAACTAATTGTCGCAGTCCATGAGGCAAGGGCTGCGACGCCGTCGAAACGCGGAAGTCCTCAACGTAGCCCGACCAATGTGATAGACGTGTTAGTTGACGGTGTGCGCACATATGCCCTCGTGGATACCGGAGCCGTTGTATCAGTTATGGACGCAAAGCTTTGTCGCTTCCTTCGAAAGGTTACGACGCCCATTGCTGGATTCGCCCTCCGCACAGCAGGCGCACAGCGTATTCACCCGATTGCGGCGTGCACCGCTCGTGTTCTCATCGAGGACGTTGTATACGCCGTCGAATTTATTGTGATTTCCTCGTGCTCCCACGAAGTTATCCTGGGGTGGGACTTTCTCGCCCGCCACGATGCCGTCATTCATTGCGCACGGGCCGAACTAGAACTGTCGCCGATCTCAGATATGACGCTTGCCGATAATGCTTCTTTTGCAAACAAACTACTCGTCAGACACGACACCAACGTTCCTCCCAACTCGTCAGTGATTGTATCAATGCATTGCAGCAGCCTCTCTGACGCCATCGCACTACTTTCTCCATCAGGCCGCTTTTACACTCGAAAACGTCTGCTGCTGCCTTTTGCGACTGTGAACGTCAAACAGGGCTCCACAGCTATTTTTGTCTATAACCCCTTCTCATACCCTGTGATGCTGCTTCAAGGCGAATGTCTTGGCCACGTGGAAGTGATCGACGCCGTACAAATTACGGATGTTCCCGAAGACACGTCCTGCGCCTGTTACAACACGCTCGGTTCTCTCGCGACGTCCGACCCTTTGCCCACAGGTGTGTTCGATTCACCTATTGCCGATGGCCTCACCCCACCTCAGCGTTCGCAGCTTCTGCGCATCTTAGAAGAATTTCGTTCTTCTTTTGATGTCGAGCAACCTTCCTTGGGCCGGGCGTCTGCTGTCACGCACCATATTGACACTGGCTCCCAACCGCCATTGCGGCAACGGCCATATCGCGTCTCGGCCACGGAACGTCGTGTGATTAATGAGCAAGTGGACGATATGCTTCGCCGCGAAGTGATCCGACCCTCGAACAGTCCATGGGCATCCCCTGTCGTCCTTGTTACGAAAAAAGACGGCTCGGTACGGTTCTGTGTAGACTATCGCCGCCTGAACAAGATCACTCGCAAAGATGTATACCCGCTGCCGCGAATTGATGACGCCATCGATAGCCTACAAGGAGCAGAATTCTTTTCATCTCTAGATTTACGCTCCGGCTATTGGCAAGTACCCATGGCTGACGTCGATAGGCCGAAGACAGCCTTTGTCACACCCGACGGCTTATACGAATTTAACGTCATGCCGTTTGGACTTTGTAATGCGCCAGCAACTTTTGAACGCATGATGGACACAGTCCTCCGCGGTTTGAAGTGGCACACGTGCTTATGTTATCTCGACGACGTTGTTGTTTTTGCCTCTGACTTCACCACGCACCTTCAACGCCTACGGCATGTTTTGACTTGCTTAGCGAACGCTGGCCTTCAACTGAACCTAAAGAAGTGCCGATTTGCAGCGCGGCAGCTCATGATACTAGGTTATGT
The DNA here is from genome assembly GCF_050947875.1 of Dermacentor variabilis. Lineage (NCBI taxonomy): Eukaryota > Metazoa > Arthropoda > Arachnida > Ixodida > Ixodidae > Dermacentor > Dermacentor variabilis. The sequence continues at coordinate 5,430,171 of NC_134568.1, forward strand.
CGTCTCGAAGGATGGAATCCTCCCCGATCCAGCCAAACTTCGTGCCGTAGCTGAATTTCCTAAACCGACGTCCGTCAAAGAACTGCGCAGTTTTGTAGGTTTGTGTTCCTACTTCAGGCGCTTCATTCGCAATTTCGCCGCCGTCATATTACCCCTGACGAAGCTCCTTGGCAGCAACGGACCTCTCCATTCGTGGTCGTCCGAGTGCGACGAGGCGTTCACTAAGCTCCGTCGTTTGCTGACGTCTCCTCCCATTTTGCGCCACTACGATCCAACGGCACCTATTGAGGTACACACAGATGCCAGCGGTGTTGGCCTCGGCGCTGTCTTAGCACAGCGCAAAGAAGGGTTTCCTGAATATGTTGTGGCATATGCCAGCCGTATGCTTACTAAAGCCGAGACCAATTACACCGTCACGGAAAAAGAATGTCTGGCGATCATCTGGGCGCTTACCAAGTTCCGGCCCTATTTGTGTGGTTTCCAATTTGATGTCGTCACGGACCACCATGCACTATGCTGGCTGTCGTCATTGAAGGATCCCTCAGGCCGTCTCGCCCGCTGGGCGCTTCGCTTACAGGATTACGATATCCGCGTACTGTACCGCAACGGACGCCAGCATGCTGATGCTGACGCCCTCTCACGTTCTTCCTTGCCAGACGACAATGCCTGCTGCGCAATATCCCAGCTTGACGTCTCTTCCGTCGACATTGGGACCATCGCTTCTGAGCAGCGCAAGGACCCCTGGATTGCCTCCATCATAGACTGCCTTGCTGATCCGTCATCGCAGCCAACCACTCGTGCACTGCGCCGTCAAGCTCGCCATTTCGCCATTCGCGACGACCTGCTTCATCGACGCAATTACACCTCTGACGGTCGCCAGTGGTTATTAGTTGTACCTCGAACCCTGCGTTCTGAAATGTGCGCATCGTTCCACTCTGATCCATAGTGTGCGCATTCGGGACTTTTCAAAACCTACCTGCGCCTCCGACGACGCTACTACTGGCGAGGAATGTACAACTACATTCAAAAGTTTGTTCGTTCATGCCCCGACTGCCAGCGCCGAAAATCTCCACCCCACCTCTCGCCAGCTGGCCTGCAGCCTCTACCCTGCCCTATACCCAACCGTTCGGGCGCGTTGGCATCGATTTGTATGGACCACTTCCCCTGACGTCGGCTGGTAACCGCTGGGCCATTGTGGCAGTAGATCACCTTACCCGATACGCTGAAACCGCCGCTCTCCCAGCAGCTACAGCGCGCGATGTTGCATCATTCCTGCTTCGCCGATTCATCCTGCGGCATGGTCCACCCCAAGAATTGCTCAGCGATCGCGGACGCGTCTTCCTGTCGGAGGTCGTTGAAGCGATTCTCAAAGAGTGCCACGTTGTTCATCGTACGACTACGGCGTACCACCCTCAAACGAATGGCCTCACAGAACGCTTCAACCGTACGCTCGGCGACATGCTTTCAATGTACGTTGCCTCCGACCACACGAACTGGGACGCCATTCTGCCATTCGTCACCTACGCGTATAATACCGCTACGCAGAGCACCTCTGGATTTTCCCCCTATTTCTTGCTGTATGGTCGACACCCTTCGCACACCATCGACACCATTCTTCCGTACCGGCCGGATGCATCCGAGTACGTCCCTATTTCTGACACGGTCCGACATGCAGAAGAGTGCCGCGTCCTCGCACGGGCCTTTACTTCCGATGATCAAGAGCGCCGGAGGAGCACTCGCAGTGACGCCACTGCCACGGTCACCTTCGATCCGGGAGCGCTCGTGTGGCTCTCAGTCCCTTTAACTGCCCCTGGCCTCTCATCAAAACTGGTCCCTAAGTATGAAGGCCCTTATCGTGTTCTCGAACGCGCATCTCCTGTAAACTATGTCATCGAACCAGTTGAGCCATCTGAAGACATGCGCCGCCGTGGACGAGACATTGTCCATGTCGACCGTTTAAAGCCTTACTACGACCCGCTCATAGTGACGAGCTCTTAGGTGGCCATGCGGCTCCCTTCTCGCTCCCGGGGGGTGGTTGTAGCGAAGAGATTGTAGAAGAGACGCTAGTGGGTTCAGCGCTACTGGCTCTAAACGCTAGTGGGTCGAGCGCTCCTGCTCAGCAACGGCTCTAGTGCTTGGAAGCTGTGACTGCCCTGCCCGTCGACGTTGCGCTGCTCCCGAGCTCTGCCAAATAAACACCTTTAGAATATATATATATATATATATATATATATATATATATATATATATATATATATATATATATATATATATATATATATATATATATTGTTACGGGGTTAAAAACAGTTAGACTTGTATTTACAGAATATTTACTATAATTATAGCAGCTGAGAAGATGGTAGCCAGCGCGCGCGACATGGATCACGTCGGAGCGATGCTGAGCCACGGTTGGCTCAAGAGGGGCGATTTCGTACGTGACGTCAGTTACATTACGCAAGACACGGTAAGGGCCAGAGTAGCGTGAAAGTAACTTCTCCGAGAGGCCAACGCGTCGCGACGGCGACCAAAGGAGAACCAGGGTTCCCGGTGTGTAATGGACGTCACGATGGTGGGCGTCATATAAGCGCCGCTGATTGTCCTGCTCTCGCATAACGTCGCCTTTCCTCACACCGTCGTTACCATTTCAGACAACACGTCCTGCCTTCCGCTTGTGAACTTTGCACTCTGTACACAAGTACACCGCACCTCCACCAAAAATGTTACGGGGTTGAAAACAGTCAGACTTGCATTTACAGAATATTTACAATAATTATAGCAGCTGACAAGATGGGAGCCAGCGCGCGCAACCCAGAGCGTCGTCTTCTTCCAACCAAGCTAACATCTGCTTCGTCAGCGTGTCACTATATATATATATATATATATATATATATATATATATATATATATATATATATATATATATATCAACCTCGACATTACGCGTGTTTTGTTATAGAAGGAATTACAGTGTGACGACAACGGAGTCACGACAGCGTGACGAGAATGGCATGAAAATAGCTAGGCTACTCAGCCACGCTTACTTCTCCGCTCGTTTACTTACTCCACGCAGGCCACATGGTCCTCCGACCATTGGGTTTTAAGTTCGCGCAGACCCTACGCTCTGGGGAAGCCGGTCTATGAGCGAAGTTGTGGCGTGCCGTCAAGACGCACGGCGCATCTCGACAAGGAGTCGGGCAGCGGACTTCGGAACCAATATATTTCAGTATCCCACCTCGGAACCACTAGTGGGAGACTCCGGAAATTTGAACCACCTGGGGTTCTTTAATGTGCACCTAAATCTAAGTACACGGGTGTTTTCGCACTTCGCCCCCACCGAAATGAGGCCGCCGTGGCCGGTACGCTGTATGCTGTAGGTGCGAGGTAAAATGTGAGAGCGTGAGAAATATGATCGTTTTATGTGAATGTCTTCCCACTCACCCAGTGTTGTACGGTGCGAGGAGGAGGAGGAGGAGGAGGAGGAGGAGGAGGAGGAGGATTGCACACGCCCAAAGGGGGAAGGGAGGCAGGAGAGCCCGCGCCTCCAAAATGTTGAGGCGGCGCGATCTCAAGTCTTGGAGCTGCGTTGAAGCTAGAGGCAGTTCGTTCGCCGCTGCTGCAGCTCTCCATCATGCCAGTGTTCTGACAGCGAGTGTCCGCGGTCATCGAGTGAGATCTGTTCCTATTTGCCGGTGCGCGCGTGACATCATACTTGTTGATTTAGTTGGTCAGTTCATCTTTATGCAATTTGTACGTTTGACAAAACTACTAACCTTACTTCGTATAGCTGTCTGATAATTTGCTGTCGCAATCGATGCTCTGCCTTTCGGGAGAAACTGCAGCTTTCTTTAACCTTCTTTGTGCAGGTATGCAGTGCTTCGTTCGAGCTCAGGTACCGTCCAGCAGAAATCGGTGCTACGAAGCGGTTTACGGCACAAGCCAGCGCTTCGGCGACGCTGCGTTAACACTACAGCGATGATTGAGGCAAGAGTACGCGGCCGCTGCTGGATATCGTGTCGAGAGGCGTCACTCTCTCCGGAACGCTGCTATCGCAGCGCTCTCACATGAGCGGGGTGCTTTAAAGAGTTCCCCGCTTCTTCCTGCCTCTTATTTTTCTGCACGTTATCTAATAACAACCATGCTTCCCTGCTAATATTCTTGTTTGTTTTTTCACACAGCATATGGGACCGACTTCTTGCGGTAATTAATAAAGCTAGCTGTGTGTGTCATCATCCCGCAATACGTGTTTACGACGCCAACGAACGAGCTCAGTTGGCTTAGTCCACGCGCACTCTAGATACGGAAGAAGGAAAAAGACGAAATGCCGTCCCCTGACAATCTTGAAGTCCAGTCATGGCAAATAAAAAGGATAAGTTCGTGGGAAATATGCGCTTACCACGTGCTAGGCAAGTGGCACTGAAAGGTCCAGTAACAATGTAGGGACTTATAAAGGATAAGTTCATGGGAAATATGCGCTTACCACGTGCTAGGCAAGTGGAACTGAAAGGTCCGGTAACCATGTAGGGACTTATAAAGGATAAGTTCGTGGGAAATATGCGCTTACCAGGTGCTAGGCAAGTGGCACTGAAAGGTCCGGTAACCATGTAGGGACTACCTGCCAAGAGTTAAGCAAAAAATACACACAAAAAGTTTTCCCCATTTGGAGGCGTATCTTCTCCCCAAACATTAATCGTAATATGTCTTTAATCTGTCTTTCTTGCGCTTGGTTTCTTAAAAACTCAGCACTTGCTACTTTCCTCAAGAATGCTACCTCATGCTGATAATGGCCATGCTGATGGTGACCTGGAAACACCGGGCGTGCAGAGTTAAAAACGAAGTTATGGGATTTTACGTGCCAAATCCACGGTCTGATTATGAGGCACGCCGTAGTGGGGGACTCCGGAAATTCTGACCACCTGGGGTTCTTTAGAACGACAGAAAGCTGAGCTAGTTGGTAAGGATTCATTATGCAAAAAAGAAGTGAGGCGCGCAGACAGGACACAAGAGTAGAGAAGTGGACAACACGAACGCCGCTAACGAAGCAGGATTGTGCAGATAAGTAGTGGAACATGGAAAAGGGCTCAGAGTACTAGAAATGAAAGAGTACTAGAGTACTAGTACTCAGAGTACTAGAGACAGAAAGCTGAGCTAGTTGGTAAGGATTCATTATGTGTTGTTCGTGTGTGTTGTGCACTTCTCTACTCTTGTGTCCTGTCTGCACGCCTCACTTCTTTTTTGCATAATGAGGTTCTTTCACGGGAACGTGAATCTAAATTTCCGAAGGGTTCCACCATGGCTTGTGACCTCGGACATGCCGTAATTTCAATGTGAGGCACCGTGCGGGGTGCTGTTAAGTAAAAGACGACTCAGGCACAAAGTCGTGTTATATTTCACTTACAGATACGGACAATTTCACAATTATAAAAACAAACACAATACAAACATTATTAGACCAATCTTAGAATATGCAGTAATTATCTGGGACCCTTTTACAAAGGTAAACATAAATAAACTTGAAAGAATCCAAAAGAAAGCAGTAAGGTTTATATATAACACTTACGGGCGAGCATCAGTCAGTGACCTCCTCAAAAAAAGCGGTTTACCCTCTGTTCCTAACAGAAATCGCATATGTAGCTTAAAGTTTTTCTATAAATTAATTAATAATAATTTCAAAGTTGACACCTCCAATAAAATTACCTATTCCTCGGGGTACCAAACTAGAAATCACCATTCTCTTTCTATAACACCATTAAATCCGCGAGTTAATTGTTTTAAATATTCCTTTTTTTCCTAGGACCATCACTGATTGGAATAACCTCACGGATGATGTTGTCAGACAGACATCATTACATTCATTTCAAGAGCATTTGAATTGATTGTTGTTAATTGACCTTGTCGCTGTATTCTGTTGTTGAATTTCTATGTGCAATTTTGTTTTCTTTGTGTCTGTAATTCTGTATCTTAACACAATGTTTCCCAACTGCTATGATCTTGTGCACAAGATCGCAGTATTCATAAATAAATAAAAATAAATAAATAACTTATCGTGGATTTACAGGTAAAAATATAGCAGTGCTGGTGCGGCTGGCCGGCAGAACCAACACCTCAAGGACGCTTGATGAACGGTGAACGAGTCCAGGTGTCCGCAGGGTAACGCCGACTCTCTTGCGGCAGCCACGGACGCCGACGTCGGGCTCACCAGCGGGATGAACAAGAGCGCGGCTACGAGGAACTCATGTGGTTAAACCCCGGCACGGTCTTCCGGCTACGCCCACCCACGAAGCGTCCCCTCACGATGACGTCGTCACCGCTGTGCTTGCGCAGGTTTGGCTTCCGGAAGGAGCTAGGCACGACGTTGATCCAGCCTCTCGCACGCCGTCCTGCTGGTCGTGGCGCTCGGTGCGGCGTGCACATGTGCCGCTCCAGTCGGGGTGCACCGCGCTTAGGAGCTCCTCCCAGCTGGCCATGATTTCGCTGGCCAGAGCAGACGATGTCCGGCACCAGTGGTCTACCTTTGTGGGCGAGACGAAGCTGCAGGAGTCCTCGCCGGATGCCCCAGTGCCGACGAGCACGTGAAGCTGTAGGCCCGGCGCCTGCAGCATACGCGCGCTCTCGCGTCATGTAACTTTGACGAGTGAGCAGGGCGCCTCGGACCTTCGGGGAAATGACTTCTTACTTATGTGGCTGCCTGCCTGCCACAACTGGAATGTCACCGAAAGGGAGAAAATCAACACCGTTATACGCAAGACTTACAAGATCGCCCTTGGCCTACCGGAGTCCACAAGCCGTGCTCGTCTGCTACAGCTGGGAGTATACAACACGCTTGAGGAAACAGTGGATGCGCAAAGAGCCTCGCAACTCGAACGCATGTCCCTGTCAGCCACGGGCCGGTACATCCTGCAGAAACTCGGCTTAAATTTCCATGTCCAACACGGTCAGAAACAGGTCATTCCACCCGACCTCAGCGACACGCTGATCGTCGCCCCTATCCCTCGAAACATGCACCCCGAATATAATGTGGACCAATGCCAGGCCCGTGCCAAGGCACTGCCGCGCTCCTTTGGTGGGAAGACGCTCACGCGCTTCGTAGACGCGGCAGGATACACACGAGAACACCGCTTCACGGCGGCAGTCGTAGACATTAACTCCCGGCTTACGCACGCGTGTAGTGTCACAACGGAATACCCGGAAACAGCGAAAGAGGTAGCGATTGCGCTTGCGCTTACCGACCCCCTCTGCGAGGTAATTCTTAGTGACTCACAATCCGCAGTTCGTAACTACGCGCGAGGGCGCATTTCCTCCGAAGCTCTCCAGATCCTAAGGAAAGCTGGTAGACAACACTTCGATAGCACCGCGATCATCTGGTTCCCAGCGCACGTCGCCACTCCCACCGACGAGGGCCCCCCTAACTTGAACGAGGTAGTACACCACTCTGCGCGAGAACTGACCCGCCTCAACGAATCGGAGACCGCCTCTTCGAGTTCGGAACTCCTGGTTCTAAACACGCGAGAACGCTTGGTCAGATACAATAACATCACCAAGCACTACCAGCTAGCCAGGCGGATATTGCCCCCACCTCACCCCAAAGTGAAACGTCGCCAGGTAGTCGTCTAGCGACAACTGCAAACACAAGCCTTCCCCAGTCCGGTGCGATTACGGCACATTTTCCCCGCGCAATACCAGAGTGCTCTTTGCGAGTTATGTCAGGCAACTAGAGCGGCGCTCTCACGCATGTTGTGGGAGTGTCGTGTTATATCAGATACAATGGCAGTAGCATCGGAGGCTCTTGCATCGAAGTAAACCGCCGCTCAGCGCAGCTCCAACCTCAAGACGCAAGAGTGGGCTGTCCAGCAGGCCCGAGAGGCGGCGAGAATGCAAGGCCTCGAAGTCCCCTCATGGGAGACCTGAGCCCGGGTCGTTAAACTTTGCCGGATTCAATATAAAGTTGTTTCCATCCATTGCTGGACGTTATCCCCACTTAGCACGCAGCAGAAGCAGCTTCCAGGCGCGTGCTGAGGTTCCCATTTTTTTTTTATCGTCGTCTAGATCTCACTCACATACATGCGCGCGGTAGCGAAAAGAAATAAAAGAAAGACTATTTGTGAAAAGGCTTTGCTTCTTGGTGGCCCTCAGTGCAAGACCTGCTCACAGTTGCCTGAGAGCATGTTCAAGAAATTTCGACATGTACGACGTCTAGGTTCTAGCCTATAGAACGCTTGAGTTGTGTGCTGCAAGGCGTAGAACATGGTATCTCTAAGTTTCCGCTTGGTTTTAAAGACAAACGCTTGTGAGCAGATGTACTCACCTTGACCAGGTAGGTCACGCAGTCACCAGCCTGGTATCGTAGACGCAAGTGCCTGCTTTCTTTTATAGCGAGGCATTGTTTGCCTGCCTCCATGCACGTCGTATATTAACTTATTAAGCAGGAAGTCAGGAACGATACAACATATTCTAGGCAATATGGAAACAAACTGGAAGGAAATGCGGCATTAAATTACATCCGAGATATTACAGCCGAATCATTTCAGTGCAATGACGAGGTGGGTTTCGAAAAAAAAGAAAGGTGCGTGAAAGCGAACCAAATGGATAAGGAGCTGGTGCTGAGAAATTTAAGCTGGAAGGAAGCCGAAGATAAAATTCCTAAGCATGCAGCCACAGAGTTAGACGAGGTTCTCGTTAGGCTAATTAATGAAGTAGGACCAAAACGTAAGGAAGCTTTGTTGAAAGCAGTAGAAAGAACCTTAAAAAGATAGACGAATATACCTGACAGCTGGCCACAAAGTATAATACATTTAGTTTACAAAGGGAAGGGGGAAAACGCAAACTTCACTCATAAAGGCCGTTGACCATCACATCGGTAATATACAGGTTAGCAATGCGGGCGATTAAATATAAAATTTCAAACATGGGCAGAACATAATGGCATATTGGGAGAACTTCCAAATGGCTTCAGGATCGGCAGGCGTCTCGATGATAACTTATTCAGTTCAATGAAATAACCAGAGAAGAAAGAAGACCGTTGTGCGTGGCGTTTTCAGACATTACCGGAGCCTATGACAACGCAGAGCGCAACATTTTGTGGGATATTCTGCAAGGGGTAGGCTTAGTCAGTGACTGTATACAGCTTTCGAAGATTTACCTAGAAAATACCGTTTGCGTTGAATGGGAAGGGATGAGGAGCGAGTTGAAAGTTGATATCACTAAGTGGCTGAAACAAGGATTCTCTCTATCCCCGCTGCTGTTTATGACGTAAATCGTGAAGATGGAGAGGGCGCTAGAAGATAGTGATATCAAGTTTAATCTCTCATACAAATAGGCGAGCACACGAGTAGAGCAGCAGCTTCCAGATTTGCTTATGCGGACGATATTGTGTTGCTTGCTAACAAGCAAAGTGATATGCAATGTCAGGCTAATATCTGTGGACAGCTAGAAGGCGACAATTTAGGATTAAAATTTAGCGTTAAGGAATCAAGTTTTATGTTATTCAATGAAAATAGTGAACATACAGTGTTAATACAGGGCCAAGAAATACTTCGGGTAAAAGAATACAAATAAATTCGTGTATGGATAAAAAAAGCCAATAGATATATTTAAAAACAGGAAAAAACAATAAGAGCAAAAGGGAAGAGAAATGCGGCCATAATAAAGCACAGAGCGCTATGGGGATAGAACAGGTACGTGGTGCTCCTGGCTGTGTGGAAAGGTGTAACAGTTCCAGGGCTCACATTTTGAAATGCGGTTGTTTGCTTGAAATCGGGGGTACAATCAGGACACGATGGCAACCACGGGTCAGTGAGGCGACTCGTATTGGTTGCTCACGGGAATACCGCAAATGAAGCTGCGCAGGGTGATATGAGCTGGACAAGTTTTGAAGTGAGGGCAGCTCAGAGTAAAATTGATTTTGAAGAACGACTGAGGAATATGAAGAAAAGTAAATGTGCTGGGAGAACTTTCAGGTATTTGTACAGAAAAAAAAAACACTGACTCACAGGGGAGGAATAGAGCTAGGAAGCTTACCAGCAATTATGCGACCGGTAGGCTGTATGGCAACAAAGAACGTCAAACGCAAAGTCCGAGAGGCTGCAACAATCGCATAGGTGGCGGCAATGGAAAAGAAATCTGCTATGGGTAACTACTTAAGAGGAAAAACGAAATGAAATCAGGAAAGAAAGAATTTATTATAACTCAAAGGGGGGCTCATTATTTTTCGAAGCGAGATCAGGACGCCGCTTTATAACACGCACTTATAAAGCCAGATACAACAAGGAAGAAGCACGTGCTTGCATGCCGTAAAACGATGGAACATGTTCTATTAGAATGGGAAGACTTCTACCCATGTGTCGATTAGGCTCCTCTGGTCTCCTTCAAGCCTCTGGTTTCAGGTACAGCAGGGAGGAAGTAAGCATGTCCGCAATATAGATCAGCAAGAGGTGATTGTAGGTTTGGTTGCAGAAAAGTAGGGAGACCACAAACAACGGAGGTGCACGAAAAAACAGAGTGCACAATAGTGGTTCAGAAAGTTTGATGCTGGAAATTCTTTGTTCGCGTTTTCTTTTTTTTTTTTTAAGAATGCAGCAGATCCAATGAATTGGAATGTATATATAGCGAAGCTTTGTGCGAGTGCACAAAGAATCGGAACAGGAGCACATGCACGAACGCACACAAGCGCGGCCGCACACAAATTATGCCGAGCCTTTTGTTAAGCGGAGTTGCCTACTACTAGCGAGTCCGACGGACGTCTTGAACGCATCATGGTTTCAGTGGCAGCATGCGCATACGTACGTAGCGCAAATGGAATCCATTCTATGCGCACGAAGCGTTTACGTCCTCAATACCGCGCAGCCGCTGATGTGCGGAGGCGAGCGCCATCTTCTGGTTGTCCTATTCGGCGACAGAACAGCCGCGCAGCTCCCGCGGTCATGAAACCCGGAGAGGTTCGCAAAGTAAAGCTTTGTTTTTGAATAGATAAGTAATAGATAAGGCAAAAAAACTAAAGCAATGTTTAACAGTCTCGGAAGAGAAAAGCAGTTTACGATAGGTAGCGAGGCACTGGAAGTGGTAAGGGAATACATCTACTTAGAACAGGTGGTGACTGCAGATCCGGATCATGAGACTGAAATCATCAGAAGGATAAGAATGGGCTGGGGTGCGTTTGGCAGGCATTCTCAGATCATGAACAGCAGGTTGTCATTATCCCTCAAGAGAAAAGTGTATAACCAGCTGTGTCTTACCAGTACTCACGTACGGGGCAGAAACCTGGAGGCTTACGAAAAGGGTTCTACTTAAATTGAGGACGACTCAACGAGCTATGGAAAGAAAAATGAAGGGTGTAACGCTAGGGGTAAGAAAAGAGCAGATTGGGTGAGAGAACAAATGCGAGTTAATTACATCTTAGTTGAAATCAAGAAAAAGAAATGAGGGGGGGGGGGCATGGGCAGGGCGTGTAATGAGGAGGGAAGATAACCGATGGCCATTAAGGGTTATGAACTGGATTCCAAGGGAAGGGAAGCGTAGCAGGAGGCGGCAGGAAGTTAGGTGGGCGGGTGAGATTAAGAAGTTTGCAGGGACAACGTGCCACAATTAGTACATGACCGGGGTAGTTGGAGAAGTATGGGAGAGGCCTTTGCCCTGCAGTGGGCGTAACCGGGCTGCTGCTGCTGCAGATGATGATGATGATGAGATAAGGCAAAATAAGAACAGGAGCTTGGTGGCGCAACCAACCGCCGCGTTTCAAGAGGGGACGCTCATAGCATCCATCCATCCATCCATGTATCACCGCAATATTCAGTGGGCTTGGCGAGGGGTAATTTAAGGCAACAACGTCAGACTGTCGACTAGGCAGCAAATTTTATCACGTTATCTCTTTTATTTCTTTTACTTTCTACAGCTTGTCAACATTTATGACCCAGTCAGCGCCTCTAGCACAATTTTTGCAATTTTACTTTCTTCTGTGCTTAAAGACCCAACTTGAAGCTTCGAGCCTCCCTCTTGTATCTGCTGTTGAGTACGTAACTTTCTTTTAGCGCGAGTTGATTAAGTGCCCTTCCAGCGTCACTCCCTGTTTCTTCCGGCTTGGCTCTTTCTATTTGATTCTTTTTTCCGCACATGTACTGTTCTTGCCGCCTTTCTTTGAAGCCATTGGGTCTACCACAGGCAGCTGGCAGTCCCTCTGTGAATCCTTTCACTCAAACCTATTATTATTATTATTATTATTATTATTATTATTATTATTATTATTATTATTATTATTATTATTATTATTATTAATATTGTTGTTGTTGCGCAGCGCTTTGCGATTCTTAGATTAGCTCTCTAGATAATCGACTAAAGCTTTAGTCGCGTTTAATATTTTGATCTCCACCAACTCCATGAGGTCACAAGCGAAACCAGGTAAACGTCGCAGTCAACGCCTCCGGTTTGTTTGTTCAACAGCAAGAAAAACGACAGATAGTGCTTCAATGTTCCGACTGAGAGGGCGCCATTGTGTCTCCGTGACAGATGCCACGCATGCACGCTGCATTTCAGTGCAGCTGAGAGGAAGTCCACCACCACGCGAAGACCTCTTCAATGCAGCTGGTATAACCTTTTGTTTTAAAAAATAACTCTCTACTACTATGGAGAAAGTTAACGAATGCTCGCACGCCAGGTTAGACTGTTCGACTGCATTCGAGTGAGCTGTATTTGCTTGATATGTCTAGTCAGGCAGTATTGCTGCCAGGCAACTGTCCATTGAAATCGCGCCGTCTTTTCTTGTCTTTTTCTTGTAATTTTGGTAATTTGATATTCACATCATGCCAGTTTTATTTATTTGTTCAGGTCACGCACCTAAATATATCAACAAATCTGAATATTCAATTGAATATTCGATTGAAAGAATTCGATTACACTGGTGAAAACTTTTTTGTCACCGCCAGGCCCTCGTCAATTAACAATGCTTGAGTGCCTGGCACACCCATGACGCTTACGTAGTACTACTGTAACTAATAATAATAATAATAATAATAATAATAATAATAATAATAATAATAATAATAATAATAATAATAATAGTTGTTACACAAAAAATATATATTCATCGTGAAGACCTGTGCTTGTATGTACAATTATGTGAAACGTAAAGAACTCATGGTGGGCCACCAAAGTTGGACGACAGAGGTTAAGGCCGGTGCTAAGTGTACGACCATTTCAGAAGCCTGTTTTCCTTTTCCGCGCTTTCTCATGCATATACATGAACAAACTTTAATGGAAGGTGCAGTGAGTGTGATTCAAACCTTTTTAAATGCATTAGCATTTCTATGCCTACCCAACGAGAAATTTGTCCGTCCGTCACGTATGACGAATGCAGTGGCTCGTATCCCCTTAAACAATGGCACATACCAACGTAAGGCAGAGGCTACAAGCGCTCAGCAAAGTGAAGCTAACAGTGCATACATTAATTAAAATCTCCCGTACAGCACAAAGAATAGCATACGCTTCAATAAAGAACAAACTCAAAACGAGCATCCGAACCATCAATAAAGCATTGCATACAACCCTCAGCAATTGTGAGGGTGGTTTTGCTACAGCTTCGTTGCACATTCAGGTCGATAAAGACCTATAAGAGTTGATAAGGGTCGGCTCATCTTCGATGAGGTTGACAACGACCGATGAGGGTTGATAAGGGTTTATGCTGGTCGAATCAAGTTTCAATACCTTGATAATGACACCGGGCTGCGTGGAGACGAGCAAGCGGCACAACGCTTACGCATGCTTACACAACTTCCGGAGGAGTTTCTGCGTGAATTTTTTTTTCGGAAGATTTCGTCTTAAGAAATTAAGATTTATCTGTGTAGCCTTGACCGTTTGTTGTAGGCCACGCCACGTTCAATTAAAAGAAACGCATCTCTTCATTTTCAAGGCCGCACAACGCCCGTTCGGAAACTTGCATAGATGGAGGTGCCAGATTTCCCTTTAGGTAATAGGGTAAGAAACTCCGTGGCTATATGAGAGCCTGCAACTGTCGCACTAAATTAGTTAAAAGCAAGAGTACTTACAGAGGTACGTGTGGACCCAGACCCAACCACAAGATGTATTTCTGGAACCGAAGATGTAGTCGTAAAGCGATGCAACGCAGTCGCTTAAGAGAGCAACGACTGGGTACAAATTATTATTCACATACAAAAAAGAGCTCCTAAAACGGTAAAACTGCATATACTTGTCTACAACGACGTGTTGCGTGTATGGCTCCGTTTTCGCGACTGCTCATGCGCGAATGAAAAGCAACCCCGGACATGTAGTGGATCGTTTCGGAACTCATGAATAAAGGTATTGCGCAAAAAAGTAGGACTGCGCAACTTCTAACAAAAGCTCAACTTTTGCTGCCGCAAGCCAAAATGTGTCAAGTAAATATCGAAATGCTATTTCACTGCCGGAATCCGCTGAGCCCTCACTCTTCAGAAGAAGAGAAACTTCATTTGCGACTGTAATATATTGTTCCGAGGCATCATCTTCATCAAAGTAAGAGCTCGGCCACTATTCCCCTTGGTCTTCATAAAAAAATAAAAGACGCAGCTTCGCCCGAAAGGCTAAGCATCGAGTGCGATAGCAATTTAGCACACATTCATACGAAGTAAGGATATCACTTTGATCGGCCGCATCAACTTGTAAACGTTCGCTTGCTAGGTAAATTAATAAGCATGGTGTCAGCAGGCACAGCAAACATGAATACATCACACTCGATGACAGCGGACACGCTGTATACACGCTGGCGTGAGGAAACGCGGCAGCAGCAGCAAGGGAAGTGACATTCGTGCTGTCTATCGCTTCAACGCAAAGCGAGTGCCGAGGACAGCACGCACACATCTACGAGCCGTCGACATACCTAGACTCTGCCCCCAACAGAGATTGCTGTCAAGCGCGCGAGCGCACGCAGCGCCGCCTCTTTCACGGCGCGACTGCGCATGCGCCCTGCCCTAGCGGATTAGTCGCAAAACGTTTTGGAAGGGACGCGCGCGCGCGGCCGCGCGGCCAGATATCGGGGGAAAGTGCCCCGAGAAAAAAAAAAAGCGCTTGGACGCGCACTGTTGCAGACGTTCGTGCAATATACCGCGATGAAACTCTACTGGTAGCTCGACGCCGGTGTGGTGCCAAAAACGTGCGCAAGACTGCAACTCCACTTTGAAGCAGAAAAGGACCAGGGCTTCGTCCGGACTGCACCGTGAACCCCGTAGTTGCTGCCTTGCATTGACGGCTGTGAAATTTATCGATAAACCCCTGCGTTACACTTCGGCGACACTAAAACACGTTGCGGACGCAGTCTTCTTGCAGCGTCGGCCCACTGTTGCTGGTGGTGGCAGTGTGTGCCTGACTTCATGTACTATTTCAAGGCTTGGTAACGTTGGGTCGATACGAGACCGACAAGACGCTGACGCCGACGATTGGCCGAATATTCAGCACTGTGTCACTGAGACCATTTGATCGTAATAGGCCGACAACGACGCAACCGACGGGTGCGAGTTGTCGTATAGCGCCACAGGCTTTCGTGTCGACAGCACCGACAAAATCAGCGTGCCGACCGTGATAGCTTGACCGAACCCTACGTGATCAACCGTCGAACCGACAACGCGATAGCTGCAGCTAGTTCACTTGTAAATACAATTATTCGCGCTCAAAATGCGTCGACACGCCTTCGAAGTTGAATTGCACAAGCTTAAGTCCTCTCAAACCGTGCACGTGAAGTTTGAGTCAATGTCGATCCTGTTTAGCAAAGTTTGGGTGAGGCCTGACCCCGTCGAGTTCGTGCTACCGATGGAGATGGACTTAAAAAATAAGCAGTCAGGACGAAGGAAACCGCTCTTATAGTTAGGTTGCGGCCCTATAGCGATTTGATAACTACTCTTCACTTCGCACGGCACGTACACAATAAGCGGCAAGCGGCGACACAGCGCTGTGCCAACATCTTGTACATTGGTCACCGTTCCCGAACGCTGCCGGTCGCATTCCCGTAGATGGTGGGTCTGTGTGTGTTGTTATGCTGACATTTCTTAATTCCAAAGAAGCATTGTTTACCTCTGCGTCGAACAGGAAAGAAGAGACAGTGCATTCGATACAGCAGCATAAACTCGCTCAGTTGTCAACGGTGTCAGCGATGGCATCCGCCTTTTCGCGAGAGAACTACACGGCATATAAGTGGGGACTTATGCCGAGCACGGTTGTCTCTAATAATACTTCATAGCACGCGCAAACCGTAAGTATACGATGAAGTTAAACAAAAGCGAGAATCAGTAGTAACCGCCCGTAATATATATGTGTCTGGATAACAGTTGCAGTTGTTTAAGGGACTCGGCTGCTCATGCTGACTCGTCTGTATGTTTTGCTGCGTTTTGAGATTATTTCACATCAGCGATGCGCCGTTTCTACAATAACCCAAGCTTATAGCGATCTGAAGCTGTAGAGGTAAAAAAATGCACCGCTTTGGCAAATCCCACGTGGAAGCCTGCGCTCGGAGGCTTCTTGAATATGCGAAATATTTTGTGAATGTGTAAAAGGAATACAAAAAACGATGTGCAATCGCAGACATCAGCGACAACGAACTCAATGCAGCCGCGTCGGCAGACGGAACTCAGAGTGCCTTTATCGGCCGCGCTGTTGCCACAACGTTGTGGTAACAGCGCGGTCGCTGAGTGCGCTGTACAGCTACAGCGCACTCGGGCCTGTTCACCCACTATACTCGATGGGTGAATGACATGCTGCCCCGGAGAAATCATTAATAATTAATGGCGATCCACGAACCGCACAACCGACGCGCACTGAACATTGGCGCAGGTACACAAATCAACCGGCGAAATCCCCGACACCCTTCCAAAACGTTTCCAACGGCGTGCGTCAGAGGGAAGCACAGGAACATGAAAGAGGCGCAGACAACCCCGCGCTCATCGCCCCCCCCCCCCCGGCACCTCGCAACCTTGGGTGCATCGCGCGAGAGAGAAGACGGCGCGCTTCCTCTTCTCATTCGGCCCTTTCGCGCTGGCCAGATTGAGCCGACTATCGACGGTTCCCCTCGCACGCTTTCACTCGCACGTACAGCGTAGGGCGCGCGGCGACGCTGTTATCGCCCTTGGACTTTATACGTGACCTCACGGCGACGCCTACGGCAGAAATGTGCTTACAGTGTCTATATAATTGCTATCGCAACAAAACTTAAGTTCTGCCGAGCTGCTTTCACATAAGTTTCACCATGGCGCGCGACCGATCGTCGTGACTTATGGCGGTCGTATGCAAACCACCACGCGGGCGCTGGTAAGTAAGGGACTGCTTAGACAAACTGACGTGTTATATTTCGCTTATACATAAGCATCATTTTACAATTATAAAAAAGAAGAATACAAGACTGAAAAAAGTTCACGAAATTACAGTTCAAAAATCTTGTGGTGCTGGTGCTGCTGGCCGCCAGCACCAACACCACAAGCCCGCTTGATCTTCTGCTGCAGGTTCCTCGCCAGCACAGCTGCGGCGCTTCACCAGCGTCTGCTCAGCGCCAGATGGTGTGTTGGAGACCATGCGATAGCGGCAGCCATGGACACCGACGCTGGCTGCTCGCTACGGGACGACCCAGGGAGCACCGGCGATGAATTTCTGTAGCCCGAACCCCGGCACGGTCCTCCGGCTGCGCTCACCCACGAAGCGTTCCCTCTCGATGACGTCGTCACCGCTGTGCTTGCGCAGGTTTGGCTTCCGGAAGGAGCTAGGCACGACGTTGATCCAGCCTCTCGCACGCCGTCCTGCTGGTCGGGGCGCTCGGTGCGGCGTCTGCCGCTCCTGTCGGCGTGCACCGCGCGTAGGAGCTCCTCCCAGCTGGCCATGATTTCGCTGGCCAGAGCAGACGATGTCCGGCACCAGTGGTCCACCTTTCTGGGCGAGACGAAGCTGCAGGAGTCCTCGCCGGATGCCCCAGTGCCGACGAGCACGTGAAGCTGCAGGCCGGCGCCTGGCATACGCGCCCTGTCGCGTCATGGCGCTTTGACGAGTGAGCAGGGCGCCTCGGACTTGCAGGGAAATGATTTCTTGCTGGACGTTATCCCCGCTTAGCACGCAGCAGATGAAGCTTCCAGGCGCGTGCCGAGGTTCCTTTTCTTTTTTTTATCGTCGTCTCGATCATACACACATGTGCGCGTGATCATGCACGAGAAGAAATAGGAGAAAGACTATTTGTGAAAAGCCATGTGGCGAACTCTGTGCTGTATCTAGAATCAAACATAGCAGATTTAGCGTCGATATTTCCGCTGCCAACAATACAAACATTTTCTTAGAGCATATGAACATGTTCCCGGGACAAGTTACTCGGTGTTTGTTGCACAACCGGCACTATTTTGTTTCTTTATTCTATGTGGCCAAGATACAAACTTCCCCAGGTCGTATTTACGCAGTCTTTTTAGCAAAAATAAGCGTTAACCTACGATCACTTCAGTGCGTCACTTCAATAAGAACATGTAATACTTGTAAGTTTGATAATGTTTTTCCGAAGAATGCTAAATTCATAGCCAAACAGACACTAGTCGGACTCTTCAATAAGTATCTGGAAGATCTTCCCTCATAGAATGTAGTGTCCACGGACGCCTCACAGAAAGATGAGAAATTGGCCATAGGCATTTCCTCTGAAGCACTATCATGGAGCTTTGCTATCCGTCTTCCGGATTATACTCCAATTTATGTGGCCGAATTCATAGTCATGTGCTTGGCCGTATACAATATTCCGAACAACGTGCGTGCCATATTATTGCTCGCAGGCTGTCTGTCAGTTTTTATGTCGCTATAAAGCACAAATAATTCACGACTGCGCCGGTCGCTACACGATTTTCATTCAACCTCATGGTAAAGAAATTCGGTTTTTGTGGATACCTGCACATTGTGAACTAGCACTTAATGGGATTGCGGACAGCTTGGCAAAGGCATCGCTTGGTCGGTCAGTAGGCTTCTTTATACCTATCCTCACTCTTATGGTGGTGACAAGATTCCGAAGACGACGACAAGTCATATATGTAGAAAAAAATGAACCCCTCCTTGCTGCACCGGATAACGGGCATTTAGCGTTCCCTGGGAATGTCCGGTAGTGTCCCCCTCGGCAATGAGAAGTTTCGATCACACTATTAGGATGTCTAATGCTAAACAAATAATTATATAATAACATGGTTCTGAAAGAAAGGTTTACTTAGAGAATCCCCTATTGCCTATGGGCATTCCTGTTTCGGTGATAACATTTTTTCTTTTGGTGCAAGTGCCCTCGATCGAGCCCGAAAGGAAGTGCGTCAGATTGTGCACGACTACGCCATTGCTGCAGGGGATTCTCTTGTCAAACACCTTTTCTTCATTATTAACAATGAATCGCATTATTTTCATAATCTAGCATCTTCCTGAAAATTGACATGACCATTTTTCAAGAAAAAAATAAACCACTGTTATTTAAATATAAGTATAGTACTGATCAATTAGTAAATATGAAGCAAGAACTTCATATTATGTTTCCATTGTGATCCATGGCTATTGCTCCCTTCGTGGGTATGTGCCATAAGATGAAGGAAGAAGTAAAGGCTTGGCTTGTTTCATCTATCATTCTCCAAGAATTTTATTCCTCTATGCCCCCAACATTTACGCCTCATCCGTTTAGCATGGGTACCACGACGTATGGGACTCACTTTGAACGAGTCAGCAGAAACACTAGCGACGGCATCTCTTAAAGGCCCAGTACTGAGGATCTTAAATCCTTCGGCATACACCACGGCTGCAAGATTTTAAAAAACTGTGTTCAAGAAGAACATGCCGAAGCATGTGTATTTGACCGGGTATCACATCAAAAATTAATAAGAAATTACAGGTAAGAATAGATAAAGGACCAATTACAGACTGGATTAGCAAGACAGTTTGTAAAAATAAATCAGCAGAAATCCGAAGTAACCGAAGTTACATCAGAAGTACCGCGCGCGCAGGGCAGCGTCCTGGCTACTATCTTGTTCTTAATTTTTATTAATGGACTACCCTCATCCATCAGTACTAACACAAAGCTTTTCGCCAATGATTGCATCTTTCATAATGAAATGGACTTTCCTTCTGATCATATTGTCCACAACAATGTCTTAATATTAGTATCAGAATGGCGCGCGAAATGGCAGATGACTTTAAATGTAAGAAAATCAGCTTTGCTAAGAATAACAAGTAAACTAAACGTATCAAATTTTTTTCTACACCATTGGTGACGCCCAACTAACTACAGCCAAGTACACAAGTACCTTGGATTAATGATTTCAAGTGGCTTTAGATGGGAGGCACACGTAAACTATGTTACATTGTCCTCCTTAAAAAGATTATTCTTCCTTAAAAGGCGACTCCGATCTGCACCACCTAAAACAAAACTCTTAGCCTTCAGCACCTTTATTCGACCTATACTAGAATATGTAAACGTACTTTGGTTCCAGGCCGCAAACAATTTGGTTACGAAGCTGAAAGGTGTGCAAAGAAAAGCTGTTAGGTTTGTCTACAACAAATATGGTCTATTCGATTCACCCTCAGAATTAATTGAAAAATCTGGACTCATAACATTAAGTAATCGAGCTGAATTCGCACGCCAAAAAAAGCTGTTCCAACTCCTTCATAAGCAGCTCAAGGTCAGCAATTCAAGATTTATATCTAAGTGCAAAATTTGACAATCACGCCACAAACATCCACTAAACTTACAAGAATACCGTTTCAAAACAAACTGTCCCAAATATTCTTTCTTCCCACGGGCAATTAGAGAATGGAATAGCCCTTATAAAAATGAACGTTAACATTCTTTAGAACTCCTACCAACTTTCTATTTACTTTATTGACAGTCTATTTACATTTACATTCTAGTAACCTTTGTTCATACACAGTCAAAAGACTTCCTTCTTACTTTAGTATAAAGAATATTTTCAATACACCGTTAAAAGACTTTCTTCTGACTTTTGTATAAAGAATGTTTTAAATACACCGTTAAAAGACTTTCTTCTGACTTTTGTATAAAAAATATATTAAATACACCGTTAAAAGACTTCCTTCTTACTTTTGTATAAAGAATATATTCAATACACTGTTAACAGACTTTCTTCTTACTTTTGTATAAATAATGTTTTAAATACATCGTTAAAAGACTTCCTTCTTACTTTTGTATAAAGAATATTTTCAATACACAGTTAACAGACTTCCTTCTTACTTTTGAATAAAGAATGTTTTAAATACACCGTTAATAGACTTCCTTCTTACTTTTGCATAAAGAATATTTTTAATACACCGTAAAAGACTTCATTGTTACTTTAGTGGCAGAATATTTTAAGGTCCCCATCAACATGTATTTTTCTAGCTTTTGTCTCTATAACCACTTTAGTACTGCGAAAAAAGGCTCGTTACTTTTGTGTAAAGAATGTTTTACTATACATCACCGAACTATATTTTTTTTTGTTTGAAGGACATGTATTCAGTACGCCCACAGCTCGTACTGTTTGCCGAAAAATATTTAGAATGGGAAGTAACTTGAACGTTTTTGATAGATTTTTCTAACACACATTAATGCCGATATATGACATACTCAGGAGTCAAGCTCTTCGTTTTAAATAATAGTCCCAATCCAAGTCGGTAGCCAATTGTTGACGGAGTGCTACTAAAATGTTTAAAGAAATATGTTCGTAAACTGTTAGAACTAATATTTTTAAAGGTTCTACTGGACTACGTGAGCGTGCGGTGACGTCAGCACACTCTGAGAAAAAATGTTTGCGCTACACCACCTGACCGGTGTGTTAGCGGACTACTATGCAGGCCGCGCGCCAGTTGCAGAGCTTTATCCCGACCTTGGGGCTGGTTAAGTAAAGGCCGATTTATGCTTGAGCCGTGACGCGTGCGGTCGTGCCAAAAACTGTACATTTCGCCCACTGGTTCACAAATTTTGGCATTCACTGGGCTCGCACATGCAGTGTAAACCGAATTGTGTGTACCAGTCTACGAAATGTGCAAATTTTCACCCGACCACATGCGTGCGGGCAGGCGGGTGGTGTGGCGTGGGGCTCGAGCGTAAATTTGCCCTTACCACGCACTGCTATTGCAATGCCACCAATTAGCTTTGCAACGAAATAATCAGGTCAGTGCATTCTGCGATATAAATAGTAAGCCCTAAGCTGGAACGTGTCAGCATAGTAGCGTCACGATATTTGTTAAAAAGAAGAAAAAGAGCCGAAACTCAGGGTAACACGGCGCTGGAACGTTGCCGCTCAAATGTCCAAAAGGCTGCAAAATACAACTACTGCTGAGTGAGAGCGAGTATTGACCTGAGAAGCGCACAGGTCGAATAGAAAGAAAAGCTGAACTTCGTGCAAGTCACACCTTTCTGTGAAAAAATAATTAAATTACCCTTACTGTATATAAAAAAAATGTAGCTTTCTACGCGTTCCCATTCGCACGCTTTCGTCCCTGCCTCCTACCGACGGCCTCTGCACATTAAAGGAAATAGGGCATTGCATCAGAGTGAAGGCAAAGTGACTATGTCAGTTGATGTGCTTTATGGCGATGGTAGCTTGCTGTGTGTGAAAACAGATTGAAAAGAAATAATTATGCACTCTTAATATTCAGTGATCTTGCTTCACAACACGGCGACAAAATTTTGAGCTCCGACAAGGGGTCATCATGACATCTGTAATAATGGCATTCCGTATACCAAGAGCCAGGATATCAAAGGCCATGCTTTTGACGTGCTTCGCGCGTCTGAAAACTGCTAACGTCATAGCCGCCACGCTTTGGACTTGTATTTGACTATAAAAATAGTACTACAATGTGCTTCACCGTTGGGCGCCAGAGAGCAAAGTTTTGTCTTCGAAAGCAGCAAGTGCTCTTGCGCAAAATAGAATAAACACATAATATACCCAATATGATTTTATTTTACTATGTTTATTACATTTCGAGAAATAGTTGGTTTTCAGAGCAATAATTGTCTCGAAAGATAAAACTATGCAGCCCCTAAATGCCCAACAAAATCGAGCCGGCTGTCCGGTCAGTTTTTTTTTCAACCTTGGCCACGAGGGACATTCCTCCCTCTAGGTGTAGTTCCCAGAAAGGGGTACGTACAAAAAGGCCGGCCACAGCTCTCACCGAGAGGCGAAGAATGTCTAGGTGTGAGTCAACCATCGCAAGGTAGTGGGGGAGGGGGGGGGCATGTTTCGGCTTAAAGAGGGGCTTTAGTTCCGCGGTGGTCAAGGCGAAGCAGGTGGATGGAAAGAATGTCCCATGCCACTCCCGCGCATGCGCACAAATTTGACAGTTGGCCGAGTCGAGGCAAAGAGGGAGACCATCGCAATCACCATCAGTTGCTTTGCGACACCTGCATGGCACGGTCGGAGCGATGTAGGTTTCGCGGCGTATTGTAGCAGAAATCTAGCTATTTTTGCTTCTATTTATTCTTATGCTGTGTTGTGGCTAATTGATCGATGCAAGCCAACCAGCAAGGTGTTTTCGAAGCCCACGGTGCTTTCTTCGTTCCGTGATGTGAGCGTTTCTGGATCTTCTCTGCCAGCTGCGATGCAGTGTCGTGTGAAGTGATTTAATATTGGCACTGTCCGTGTTTTAAACTGCGCAAATAGCGAACAGCTGTTCCTCAAGACTGCTATGCGCCGAAGTTTTCTCTATCTCCAAACTCTAATAAAAGGTATGTTCTTTTCCATAATTATTCATAAACATATTATTTTGATGTTATTTTATTTCTGTTTCTTACGCCGCATTTCGGCAGGTTATTATAGCGCGAACTGTAACGACGTGAAATGTTTTAAGAACGATTGTCTTACATTTTCCAGCTGCCCCGCGTCATGCGGTTCGCTTGAAGTTGCTATAAACAAGAAGCGTGCGAATACTTCGTTTTCACAGCGTTCGCAATGACTTAATGTGTTAAATATTGACTGCTATTAAAATCATTCTTTGCTCTTTCCTACTCTGGCTGCACTTAGTGAGAGATAGTAAAATATTGAGCGTATAGTTTCACGGTTCACAATTACATGTTTCAGCGAACCGGTTCACAATGTCATAGGTTGCACTGGTTAGACAAGTGCGAATGTGAAAGAAAATCATTCGCACTTGTTTAACCATTGCAACCAATGTCACTGTGAACCGGTATTTTTTGACACTGATATTTTGTTTTCGAGTAAAAATAAACGATCACGTCAAATTACAGAAGCGTTCCATATAATAAGGCGTGCTTAAATATGCTTCAGTCAGCCATTGGTTGCTATCACTGACAAAGCATTTGTATTCTTGAATACTGCTTCAGGCTCTGTAATCTGCTTATATAAATATGGATGACACGTTTTGCACATGCTCGGTGCAGCTAGCTGGCGCTGTTACGTTCAGTCCTTCCAAAAATAACCAGCTGTGAGTAAGCGCTCGCGTGTCCACCGTCTCTGCGTCCGTGTCTGATGTGCGCGCTACAAATTTCACCACGAATAAACCATGCAATTAACTTTTTGAGTGAGTAACTCATTTATGCAGATAATTGGTAGAGAAAACATTTTGGACACTTTCCTAATTTTAATAACACGTAGTAAATACAACACAGCAAAAGATACGCATTGCAAAATGTTCCTCATCCTTGCCATCTCCTCTGCAAGTAAGCAGGGATGACTGTTACAATTTTAGGATTCATGTGAACCCTGTTAAAAAGCTGTTCTGTGTGTGTGGTATGCTAACCTGAACATGATGTTAACACTGACCATCTTGTTTCTGTGCAGGGTTGGTTCATTCTGCAAACATTCTCAGACATCAGTTCTGAATCTAAAAAATACATTATAATCGATGCTTGCTAGAGACTATGCGACAGCTGCCATGCCGCAATCAACTAAGTCATTATTCATTTATTATTTTTATTAATTTCTCTACTACTTCTCTCACAATTCTGTGTAAATATTTTTGTGTGAATAAAATTCTTTCAGTGCAAACTTGCATTTGTTTTCCATGTACATGCACCTTCTAGGTTTCATACTGCCTTTTACCAACATGTTCACGCATACTGACAAGTTTTTACACTATGCTACTAGGTCGTATGTGGAACAAATGTTACTAGGGGGATAATAAGACCTCAGTAGCAAGTACACAAGTACATGGAAGTAAAATATTGCCAGAGTGTTACTAAAGAGCCTAAGGACTTGTGTTGGTTGGTGGTTAGAAGAATGTTTACAGACCATCTATGAACATGCTTCAATTGAAGTACGGTAGCCAATTCTTGATGGCATCCAATTCTTGATAGGATGTTACTGGGGTGTTTAAAGACAAATGTTAATAGGTGATTGGTAGGAAGTTGGCAGAACGTTTACAAACATTGTTCAATTGGAAGAATGTTAATACGGCGTA
The DNA here is from genome assembly GCF_050947875.1 of Dermacentor variabilis. NCBI lineage: Eukaryota > Metazoa > Arthropoda > Arachnida > Ixodida > Ixodidae > Dermacentor > Dermacentor variabilis. The sequence continues at coordinate 5,455,542 of NC_134568.1, forward strand.
TAAAGAAAGCTTGTTAATAGGGATTGGTAGGAAGTCAACAGAAAATATATGAAAATTTTTCTTTTGAAAGAATGTTAATATGGTGTATAAAGAAAGCTTGTTAATAGGGGATTGGTAGGAAGTTAACAGAATATATATGAACATTTCTCTTTTGAAAGTATGTTACTAGGGTGTATAAAGAGAAATGTTCATAGGAAATTGGTAGGAAGTTTAAAGACATCCTATGAACATGTTTCTATTGGAAGTTGGTGGCCAATTGTTTCTAGGATGTTACTAGAGCGTTGTTAGGATGTATAAAGACAGCTAATAGGATTTCAATTGACTGTTGGTAGGTTCTAGTAACAAAAGTCTAAAGAGTGTCTAAAGAATGTTGCTAGAAATTTTTATAAGGGAGATTACCGTAATGTATAACTAGTTGTAACGATCTGAGTAAATTTTTGCATTACTTGAAAATCACTTGCGTACTACCCCCAGTTAGAAACTCGTGTAATTTTCTTATGTACTAGCGAAATTCTTGAATGTGATCATGCCTGTTCGTAACGTTTTTAATATATAATTTTTGCTCCCTCAACCCAAATAATATTGTATAAAATTTGTAACTGCGTATTGACACTATATATGTCACTGTTTTCCTTTCTCGTTTTGTTTTGCCCCACTGCACATTGCGATTTGCGGTATATAAAAAATAATGATATAAATAAGAAAGAAGAACATCTAAACACGCTATAAGCAAAGGTAATTGCGATAGACGCATACCAGTGCTAGTCAAGGTCGCGTATTGGAATATTTGACTTGCACTTAACCGTTCGTTTTCATTAAAGTTTTCATTAAGGTCACCAAATTACATTGCCGCATTCCGTCTCTGAATATTTACTTACGCAGGTCAGGTTTGGTGCCCTCCGCTCTGCGCTCTTTTTGTAATGAGGCGCAAACAATTCGACCTTTCTTTTAATGCGAATAATTATCCTCCGTGTGCAGTCATCTTTTTGGCGGGCAAGGTATCTCGATATTTCTGATGGGCCGATCCCGGTGATAGTGCAGTGTTAAAATTATGTGCCACTGGGGTGACTGAGTATGCGCCACTGGAGAGAGAAAGACAAAGTTAATTATATACTGCGGACATTAGCCGGGCTGATCGCCTGGCACGCTACTCCGGGTACTGGGTGATAATTATGATAAAGACTGCCATCCCAAAAGCACATAAACAGCCGCATACAGTCATAAACGCACATACATACACAATAGAGATATCTGCACACTTTTGTTAAGAGGAAGCTTTAGCTAGAGTGCTCCTATCTAAATACATGTAAAAGGAGAATTCGTTTTTCTCGGCAACGACCACACCGAATTTGACGAGGTTTGTTGCATTTACAAGAAAAACTCAAAATCTAGTGACTGTTGGTTTCGAATTTTTGAGTTAGATTGTCAATTTTTTATTAAAAATTGGCAAAAATCGAAAATTTTCATAAAACGGAACTATCAAGTTTACAACTCTGTAACTTAACCACTAAATACGATAATACAATTCTGTGAATTGCACCTAATAGTACATCTAAAGCGGACAAAATTGATATGTTACACATGAATATAAAAAAAATTTAATCATAGCGAAATACAACTTTTGCAAAACCGTTGTAACCAACGTAACGAATTCACGTAAGATGTAAAATGACATACTGAATTTGTCCGCTTTGAATGATCTATTGAATGCCGTTTACAGAACCGCGATATCAGTTCTTGATGCAGAGCTATGAATTTGTAAACTTCGTGGTTCTATTTTTTTCAAACGGTCAAATATTTGAAAATCGTTTTAAGAAAATTCAAGCCCTAAATGGAAATTCCGCTTCCAACAGTCACTAGAATTTAGCTTTCTCTTTCAAATACGACAAATTTCATCAAAATCGGTCCAGGGGTTATCTCATAAAAACGTTTTTGCGTTTTACATGTATTTGAATAGGCCGCGTCGGAGTTGGGCCCGAGCTAAAGCTTCCTCTTGGCCGATCCCCCGTAGTGGGTTGAGACATACACATAGGCACCAAACCAAAACAGAGCACATATTCCCTGGACAACAACGATAACGACAATGGTGAGTGCTAAGCTTAGTAAGTTTACTGTTTTGTTTCTAAAGAGCGCAAGTTACGTGCACACTGACCTGTCCAATGGCACTGCAATTATATTCAGCGGATCAGCGCATGTCGAAGAGGCATGTGTCTCCTCGATGCCACGTAATCGTCACCAGAGTCGCGCTCGATCCGGATATCACATAACTTGTTTTCCGTTTGTCTCGCAGACTGGGAAATGGTACGCCATTAGTGAGGTGCTCAAGGAAATCTACCACGTCTACATGGCTCAATCCGCATACGGTGTGTTGGAGGAGACGTACTACGCGTACCCCCAAAGCTTCGTGGTGATGTACATCGCCGCCTTCCTTTTTGACATCATTTTCTTGGGGTGAGTTCATACGTAATGGTGCACCACTATTCGATTGTCTCACTATTAATGGTGCATCACTATTCGAACACAAAGGCGCGTTCTATTACTATCATGACCCACGGCTTCCCTGCAAATTAATCAGACGGTGTCATTTCGCTGTTCAAGATCTAATATAGGCAGAAGCACTAGGCAAAGTATGAAGCAAATGAAACCACCTTTTCAGTATGTAACAATAAAGTATTATAAGAAAGCTGTCTGTTTGTCTAGTTGTACAGTGGTGCATTACAACAGAGAAGTTTGGTCTATTCGAAGTCCATGCTCTGCTCGCATCTCTATGCCAGCCAACATCTTCCCACCCTTAGATTAGCTGCAACTCCAGCTCCTGAAGACGTAAAGAGGTTACACACCGGTATAGGCATAGGCCAGAAACGGGTTATACCGATGGTTGGTCTGTAACTTACTGGGCTTTGTTAAGTGCCACTTAAGTGCGACCAAGGTTAGCGTGTGTTCGTCTTGCCTACATGTCACTGCTTTGTTTTTTTTTGTTTTTTTTACAGCTGGCGAAGCTTTGTATGGCTAGGTTCTGGCGGATCTCGTCTCCGTGGACATAGACCAACAATTTTTCATACCTGGGCCGATCCCGAAGATAGTGCAATGCCGGGCCGACCCGCGGCGGAGGTAAAGCAGGCGTTAAGCACTCCCCAATCGTGGGCCGGTCCCGAAGATAGTGCAATACCGGGCCGACCCGCGGGGGAGATGAAGCAGGCGTTAAGCACTTCCCATACGTGGGCCGATCCCGAAGATAGTGCAATACCGGGCCGACCCGCGGTAGAGGGGAAGCAGGCGTTATAAAGTGCAATACCGGGCCGACCCGCGGCGGAGATAAAGCAGGCGTTAAGCACTTCCCATACGTGGGCCGATCCCGAAGATAGTGCAATACCGGGCCGACCCGCGGAGGATGTGAAGCAAGCGTTAAGCACTCCCCATACCTGGGCCGATACCGAAGATAATGAAATACCGGGCCGACCCGCGGCGGAGGGATCGGCCCATTCGTGGGCCGATTCCGAAGATAGTGCAATACCGGGCCTACCCGCTGCGGAGGTGAAACATGCCTTAAAGGGCAACTTCGGCGATTTTTCTATGTCCACTGATCTTCATAAAATTTTGAATATATGTTCTATTTTGCGCTCTGATTATCTGTGCCAAACTATATGGCTGCAAGTCATTTAGCTTTCCTGAAAATGAATTTTAAAGATTGGTTGCGTTTCCGACTCATGACTTTCTACTGGCCACCCTGTGTCGGTGACGTCAGAGACTACACTCTAAAAACTAGGAAGGGTATCGCAGGAGTGAAGCTGCCGGTTCACTCTTCAAAGCGTCGTTTTACTCTCGCAAAATGTCGAGGAGAGTGAAATGCATTGTTCACTCTGTCACCAAGGAGAGAGTGAAATGTGCTTTTCACTCTCCCCGTCAGAGCTAGAGAGTGAAAAGACTCTTGCGACAATAGAAAAGAGAGACTCTTGCGGCAATAGAAAACAAAACGTAGCGTAATCTTCAGCTTCAACTGTAGGTGGCTGGCCCCGAACATGGCAATGTATCATTCATGCACGCTGAGCAAAGAACACATCGTTTTGCTTCTAAGAGAACAGGCCGCCGCAGTTCAAAGGAACGCGTAGCGAGCGCTCTACTTTTTCACTCGGAGTGGCTCCACCGCGCGCGCGCGCGCTCAAGATCGCGGAACAACACAGCACCGGAGAAAGGTGACCCGTCCAGCGAGCAAAGGCCAGCCGAGGGAGATCGTGTGTTAGCCATCTCGCGTCGCCACGAAAACACGACAGTCGTTCGTCATGCCTTGGATATAACAACAAATCCTCCACGGTAGGTGAATTCTAACTTAGGTGCACATTCTCCGTATATGTCATGCTATCGCCAGGAAGTCGTCGCTGCGCTTAGCCGACGCGATTGACAAAGGACTAGGCGTACGCGCTGTCTCTCGATGTCAATCTAAAAAGCCAGTCGTCGCGATAACTGCATGTGATTTTATCACTTTGCCGTTGTCCGTAAGAGCTTTAAAAATCGCAAACGCTGCCAGAACTATGGTATGTTCAATAAGACGCCAGGCGAGAGGACGCTTAAAATGGTTGGTTCACCAGCCCGTGATTCCGAGCCTATGCGGAGCGTGATTAGCGTGTGTTTTGTGTGTTTGAATTTATTCAGTTTGGCAGTCTACTGTGTACGGAACGCTGTTGAACTAAGGAATCACATAGCAGAAGGCGTCATTTTGCTGGCAGCATGCTTTTTTTTTTATAAATAAACCGCGGGCTTGACGGTGTCTCGCGCAGGGGGAATCTGCGACCACTGAAGTTACGTGCAGCACCAGTGCTAGTTAGAAACTTTGCTGCAGGCATTCAGCTGCATGCTGCAAGAGGTCAGTTGGGCGCGTTATCTTGAACTTACTGAAAACGCATGAGGAATCCATATTTTATGCTGAAAAAAGTATAAACCCCATATAAGCGATCTTGCGCGCGGCAGCTACAAGCGACGCGACGGAGATGGCTGTCGCGTTCGCTCGTCGCCTACAAGTCGTACTCCGTGCGAGCGACGATTTTGAGCGACGCCTCCCCGGTGTTGCCGGCATGAGGGCTGCAGTCACGCGTGACGCGTGCTTTAGTAATTTACGTTGATGTATTTTACTATAAAAAGTAGCATAAAATATTTCCGGAGGTCTTGCAGTACGTTCTTATCCTTGCACGTATAAAAATTGAATCATTTGCTCGTTCCGCGCGACAATCGGTAGTATTTGAGCGATGTATGTACATCCAGTTCCGGCTTCGCGCTATTGGCTAGTCGCTCATAGCACTTCTGGGCGACGAGCGACGATTTCTAGATTTCCAGAACCGAGCCATCTGTTCAAGCGACGGCCCGTTTTGTCGCTCGAAGCCGTCGCTCGTCGCCGTCGCGCACTAAATCGCTCTCACAGTGTTTATCCCTAAGACTGAACTGTTTTTGCTCATGTTGAAATGGTGTGATTATAGGTCTGGTTTTGTCTCCTGTTGCGGTTTTCGTGCACGGTGCGAAACTGAAAGGATACTTATGTTTACGAACTCGGTGAATTGTCAAGCAGCTAGTTACGCATCGGCATCGAATATAACGGCTGCTGTGTGGAATTACAATTGCAGGGGCGCTTTGCATACGCTTATTGTTTTGGACATGCCTGTGTATTTGCTAATATGAGTTGGCGTGTCAGAGTTATGTCATATGAACAGCTAAATCAGCCTTCCTCTGGGGGTTACAAGCGTAATGTGTGCATTTTGCTATAGCATGGCAGATCAAGATGTGTTTATCGCTTGAATATTTTTAGTAGAGAAATAAAATATCAAAATAAAATGTTGCTTTAATTCCGTGTTACCAGTCTGTCGTACACAGAACAATAGGTTGGTGTAATAAACTAATAACTGCGGTTTAACTGCAACTTTTACATGCCTACAAGAATCTAAAATGCTAGATTTCAAACTGCAGCAGTAGTCGGGTCTGTCAAAAATGAACTCCACTGCGCACCTCATGCATGAAAATAAGTTCATGCCTTTTAGTAAGCTTAGATGCAGGCCGCAGTGAACTTGTTAGTATTGAAATGTGGGTAAGCTTGCCATAACAAGCCTTGTTGCCCTTTTTTATAGGCACATCCATATATCCATTGAGCTGAAGGACAATATTTTCATCCCTACTGAGCATCATGTTTGCAGCTATGATCCTCAAATTATGGCTTCAGCAGTAGCACAACCAGGGATGGTGCGGGGGAGGGGGGGCACACTGGGCACTTGCTTAGGATGTGTCACAAGTGGTGTTTGCGATACACCAGACTCATGACAGACCTATGACGTCTGAAAATGACCAATATTCTATTCATTAGCAGGAGTATTCTAACATTCATGAAAAACAAGGATGAACTGTGGTTTATTTGTTTTTTTGCTTAAATCTAAAAATTGAAGTTAGTTTAGCAGTTGACTGTTGCAGTCATTTGGATGTTTTGCATGCATTTCACTAGGAAGACTAAGAGCTAAGACTTTTTATTGCCATGGCCTTGACTGTCTTGATGTTGTTTTGCACCATGCCCTTGTGTTGACTTTTGCATACGATATTTTTCAGGCACCCGCTTTATATAACGCAAGAAGGCAGCTGCAAGGACACGAGGATGTGAAAGAGCCAGTGCAGCGCGACTTCACGTAGTGCAGAGGAGCCAATGCCAAAAAATCAAAATACATTGGCATGTTATTTGGACAAGAAAACTAGTATGTGGGTATATCGGGTGTACCATTTGACCAAATGTCAACAAAATCAAGATAGAGTATGTTACACGAAGATGAAAATTCTCACGTGCTCCAGGCAGTCATCTTAATATGGTATATTTTTGTAATGTCTCTGATTGGAAAGTCAAATCAAGTATGCTCTCTGGAGACAAACACATAGCAGCAAGTGTCATTGAAAAGTTAATAATGTGTTTTAAGAAAGCTGATTAGTTCTGAGAAGTGACTGCTTTTTGTCTTGCCTCTCAACAAATATATCCATGTGATAAAAAAATAGTGATACAATGAAATTGCATATTTGCTTAGCGACATGATACATACTTGCAATGAGCACGATGCCTGTGTTTACTATAAAAAGCAACAGCCCATGCTTGGTTAGGTTAGGCCCACTACAACATGCAGGCATGGGTGATTGGTGCTTTTTTTTTATTTCTGTGTCGTGAGGTTTATTGACGTGCGTATAGGTGCAGTGGCACGCAGTATGGCTAGTACAAAAAGGGGGGGGGGCAGATATATGTAGCTCACTGTACACGACAGAAGGGCAAATGAAATCCGTGTTCAGCAATTATGTTAAATGCCATGTACGTAAATTTTACAACGCTACTCGTTCGAAGCGCGCACAGGTGCATATTGAAGAAAAGTTTCCAGGGTAGATAATTTAGTTCGTAATTTACACTAATTTTGCTCTAACCACGAGACATAATAATTTGAATATACTGCACGGAAAAACCTAGAGCGAATTGTGTCAGCTTCGTGTGTATACATATAGTCTTTCCTATGCATTAGGTTTTTTGCGTAATGCATTAACACTTGACAGCCTATTTTATGATGTGTACTCTGTTTACATTACAGTTCTTTATTAGTTTACTCGTTTGTTTTGCGACTGATGAAATGTCGGCATATATATATTTTCAACATTTGACATAACACTATGTTTTGCAGGGACAACCCAGGATGTGCATTTCTCAGCACCCAGTCAACTGCCAAAAGTGACTCAAACACAGGCCACCAGTAAGTCGACATCAGTTGCAATTTCACATTATGTAGTTGGCGGCTGCCTTGTACGGAGGCTTTTTTTTTTTAATGAGATGGTGATGTCGTTCTAATGTACATTTTGACCACAAAGGTGCAATCATGTCTCACAGAGGCATATATGGTTGCTATTCTCTGCGAGGGACGTGTTCTCGTGTTTGTGAAGCATTTGTGTTTGGCAGTATTGTCGCCCAATGAGTCGGATATAAACACTAACTCGCCACTGCCGGCAAGTAGTTGCGAGAAACGCATTATGACGCTGTAAAGTTATTTCATTAATTCGAAGGAAAGTTTTGCAACAGGAAAAAAAGGTTGCTATTCCAGGTAAACATGTCTTTTTCTCACAGGTTATTTAGCCAAACTGTGGATGCATGAAATTCGTGACTTATGAATAGATTTTAATTTATTTAGTAATGCTTCTAAAGGAGACTAGAAATAGCATGTGACTACCTCTGCAATCAGCAGACCATACATTTACAGTCATAAGTGACAGTTTCATGCAGTCTCGCATTTTATATAACCTTTCAGCAACATTGGAACTGGTGGCTGCGTTTTCAGAAGGAGAAGTGTACTTGACACTGTTTGTGTATGTGTGAATTCGGTTTTCTTTGTATGTGTCGGCTCACTCACAAACGGTGCAAAAATCTGTTGTACCATGAGCCTGACGACGCCTTCTGCTGGTAGAAATGCGGCACTTCGTATTTTATAGTACTGCATGACATTTAAATCAAAGCTACCACATAAAATGATCAAGAAAACTAACCGCTGTTATAGCTGTTTTCCTCAAAGAACGCTTGTCCTTTATGGGCTGTGTTAATCTGAGCTCTCCACCGATGTTTCAGTAGTATTATCCCTTAGTGAGTGAGAGATTGGGGGCAATTAATCGTGTTAGTGTTTAAGTGGTGTCCTAATTATGTGCATTTGTTCCAACAAAGTTGTCTAGATTACTTTATTGTGTAGTGTAAAGCTTATGAAACCATCAGCAACTACTGAGTTGCTAACACGCATATGGATTTGTCACTATACAGGTGGAACTCGGCTCTACCACTGCAGTGCTGCGGAAATTGCCTTCACCAGCGGCTTTGCAACAGCTGTTTCGCAGCATGTCGGTATGTGTTAATTTATAATTATGTTGGGATGGGCTAGTATTATGGACCACTGCTACTCTGTATTGTGACAGATCCATATGATAAGGGATGTAATGGGCACAGCGAAAGCCTTTGAATTTTTTACTATGGTACATAAACAGGCTCTCCTTTTCGTCACTGGAGCAGGAGAGAAGGGCATGCAGGCACTCCTGAATGTACATATATTTCAAAACATGAGAGAGACATATACACACACACACACACACACAAAATTAAACTAAAGGCAGGGACGTTCCATCTTTCATCTTGAATTGAATTGTTCAGCGCAAAAATACAACACAGACCACAGAGAAGCACACATGTTAACAGGTTTGATACACACGTTAGTTCAACAGATTTGATACTTCAAGTGTGCTATTTTACTCAAGGGGGAAGGGAAAGGGGAGATAATCTGAAAAAAAAAGTGGAGTGGAAAAAAAGGAATCGTGCCAAAAAGCATGAGAAGCATCGCGCAGCCGGGATCACCAGCAGGACATCTAAAAAGCACTCTGATAAAATTACATACAGGACAACCTTACGTATAGTTTGTTTCAATCAACTCAGATCACATGCAGCCATTACTGCAATCATGTTGTTTCCTTATGTCATATGGGGGAATGATGTGGGCCCAAAAAACTGTTTAGAGCTGAAGGATTATGTTCCATTCTACCCTCATTGCCTGCTTTTTTATCATATTGTTATCAGCTGCTTATGTTAGGGACAAAAAGTAAGAGTACGAACTGTTTCCCGATTCGCCATTCCACACAACATGTCTTTGTGACTATATGTACATGCAGATGATCCATAGTTGAAAAATATTCAGTACAGAAGAATCTCATTACAAGATGCACTTGGTTGTAAGAGACATCTGAAAATGGTTTGGTTGGTTTTCCGATGTTTGCCACGTTAACAATACTGTATATAAGAGACACCTTTGTTACTAAGGATGGCTTTTTAAGTATTCACTACTTCGAAGGGACACAACCCAGACACATTCACTTTGTGCACCTTGTGTGCTCCGAAGGGCGTAAAGATCATGCAATCCTTACACAAGTCAATCGCGCATGCCTCTTTTAGCATGAACCAGAAAAGGAGGGCAACGAGGACAGTGCAGGGCAGAAAGTGTCGGCAGTTGAAGCTGACGAGCGTCTAAGAGCACCTCAAAGGTACTGCGAGCAACAAGGCTTGCAAAGTGAAGCGTTTAAATTCCAGAAGTTGGGAAGGAAGCTAACACAATCTACAGTCACTAAAAAGCTGTGAATGTCTTTAAAGGGCCCCTAAACCACCGAGGTTGAAATTTAGTTGCAGTGTTGCAGTTCTACACAATAAGGCAATGAACAGGTAGCCACGAGAATTTTTCGAAACGCTGCAGTAATAGTGGAGCTACGTGTGTTTGATTATCGAAAAGTAGTCCCCACTCATTTTACTCTTTCATCTGGTACACGCCATATGGACAGTATCGTCTTTTCCTTGCCTAGTACACCTCCAAATGTTACGGGACAGGCCAACACCAACGAGCTCTGTTGCTGCCGCGCTGGCCCGTCGTCCTGCGAGGGGTGGCGCTAATACAACGGAACTGTATGGTGACTCGTGTTGAAGAGCCTCATAGGGAGACCCTTCTGTTGGCATTTCTGTTCTTTGCCCCCATTGGCTGCCCACAATAGCATCGCGCGCAACGCGATGAGGAAGAAGGAGTGTGTGTATTTGCTTGCAGGCCTTGCCGGCAGTCGTACACTTTCGTTCGACCAATCGACAGCACCGGAAACTGGTGACATCATCAGAGACAGCCTGGTGACGTCAGGACAAACTGGGGGGTGCAGGATAGGTCCAGAGAGGCGCACGGGGTCATTTTCTTCATATTGTGGTGCTCCGGCAGTGCTACGCACTCTGGCATTTGGCTTCGTCGATCGTGACGGCATTCTGATTTCGATACGCGTGTTTACTTGAAATGTTCAAAAAATGTCGAGAAGTGGTTTAGGGGCCCTTTAAGCCACCCTGAGCATTTATTCCTTCAGATATATCAAAACATACTTTAGTGATGATGCATAATAAAGTGATCTAGTCTGGCTCCTCAGTGTCTCAAAATTTTTGGTTTCGAGAGACATGTTTCCCGTGCCTCTTGAATATCTTCTGATGAGGCTTTACTGTAATATACACAAACAATTGTGTAACTCCTCCTGCAAGTATTATTCATTAAGCCTGGTCACTTATGTGCAAAGCTTGTGGTTAAGTCTTGATGTCCGTACTTTTTAGAGCTATGTTTATTAATTCATGCTGTTCTTATTGGTTCTTTGATGCAGGAGACAATGCCTACGAAATTATTGGCCCTGATCATGAGAGCCCTCAAGGGGCAAACAACATCTCTGTTGCAGAAGTGAGCCCGATACCACTTGGAAGTTACCATGACAGATGACACGGCAGCAATAGATACAGAGACTGCCATGTCTACTGCAGCTGCAACAGTGTACGAGGCAAGCAGCAGCGCGTCAGCATCAGCAGCAGTGTCAGAAGGAACCACACCAGGCCTGGTAGAGCAACATGTGTGCTATCACTGACTTTTTTTGTAGTGGATACAACTCATTTGCTCAACATACAAAAGCTTTTCACCACGACTGTGAGCCAGTGTTATTGTGGAGCAAGTACAAGACTAAGTTAGGTGTTATAACACAGAACAAGCATCACTTTAATATATGCAAATGCAAACATATTACAGTTGTTGCCTCCCCAGCCAGCCCACATAGTGACAACAATGTGGAACACATGGTGGGACACACCTCTCCCCCATTACAAGATAGTAGAGACTGTCAGTGTTGTTGCTAGATTGACTGGTCTTTGTAGGCAACTAGAAGGACAACACAGGTGTCATAAGATTGTTGTTGATGTTGTTGTTGAAGAGGTAAAAAAGAAGTTTGATGGGAGCTGAAGTGCCAACTGATATTGAGCAAATCAAAAGCAACCACCTGAGAAAGCAACACTATCGAAATTTGGGTATCTATGTGCCGCCAACTCTGGTAAGAATGGCATAGGACAGAAGTGTGATAAAAATCACACAGACACTGCTGTTGCATCACTGGCCACAGTGAGCAGCGACTTGTAGGGCAAGAGAGCCAACTGAAACTAACATTATGATATAGTGTCATGATCCCATGTGAGCACTTTTCAAGTTATTTTGCAAGATACAGCTCAACCTCCTGAAACGAGACTGCAACTTGTCTGTAAAAAAGCTTTCACAAAAAATATTCATAACACTATTAACATAGCAGTATATTTTTTTTTTGTGTCGGTTCGAGGTTCCCAGCTGTCCACTAATGCAAAAATTGAGGAAAAAAAGAACATGTCGTACTTGCACCTTTTTAACAAGTACGAGGGGGACAGAACTTTTCTAGTCATGCTTCTTCATCATACTATCAAGTTTTTAAATGCCTTTTATAATTATTATTACCAGTTATATCTGAGTGCATTGTATGCATGTAGCAGGTGTAAAATCAGGTCAGTTGGATCAGATGCCTTATCTGCAAGCGAGCCCTATATTCAAGAAATTTGAATTAAGATAGTTACGTTAGAGACGCAGTCTTTCAGCACTTTATTGCCTGTGGTTTAAGCATTGCTCAATACTTTTGTAAGTGGCAATTTCAACCGGCACAGCACTGCGCTTTGCCACAGTCACATTTGTCTTCAAAGCGGTTTTTACCATTTGTGTTGATCTGTTTGTGTATGCATAGAGCAAGTTTTTAATTTATATTTTTCTGCATTCTTGTGCTTGCACTAAGCTTGTATAAGGCAGTTACAAAATGTGCGTCACTATAACGAACTGTTCTGTTGAGCTTACACTTGCAAATAATCGTGTTCAGATGGCCGCACTTCTATGCGGGTGCACCGCTAGCTTTGTGTATGTTCTCATGTTTGTATAAAGCTTATATAAGCTAGTTAGAAAATGTATGTCACTAAGCATTGTGATATTCTTTAAAGAACTGCTTGGTTGGTTTTACACTTGTGAATTAGTATTGAGGCGGTGGTATTCCCATGTATGCCCACTGCTAGCTTTCTGTGTCCTCACGTGTTTGTATTAAGTTTCTACAAGGGAGTTACAGCATGTACGTCACTAAGCGCTGTGATATTTTTTAAAGAACTGCTTTGTTGGTTTTACACCTGTGAGTAATAGTACTCGGGTGGCACTAGTCATGTGTAGGTACACAGGGACCATTTGTATACATTATGCTCATGTAAAGCAGTTACAAAGTGTATGTCACTAATTACTGTGATATTTGTTGAATTGCTGTGATGGTTTTACACATGTGAATAATAGTGGTCAGGACACAGTACTTGCGGTGTATAGTTGAATTTCTACACTGCCAAGACATGGGCTGTATACGTACCAAAAGAAATGTATGTCATTATATTGTTGTGATTATTACTGTTTGGATTTTATTAAACTGTAATAAAATTGTTTCTTGTATCTATTGAGGTATGGCAATTTGTCATGCAACCAAACTGAGGACCTGAACTTGTGCATACAAATAAACAGCTAATTTAAGAGTGTACTGCTCATATTCTGCTAAACCAGTTTAACAAATCTTGTACTACAATGCTGGAAAAATGACAGAGCTGACTCGGATGTACAGAAAAAGTTCTGCACTGGCTGAAGGACTGCCCCACACTGGAGTTCGTAATGTTGCGTTTATTGGAGTAGAACAGAAAGTGCACTTCTATTAAAATGCGACAGTCGGTGCAGAAACATAAGGCAGACGAGCGGATGTGGCACATTTTTTTCAGGGCCCTCCATGCCTACTACTGCATTTCTAGTCTTCCTGTGCTCTGCATATAAGCCCCTGTTCAGCCAAGGTTTTTACTCCATGACAGTTGTTCTACTGGGTTCGTAGCAATATTGAAGAAAAAAATTCAATGGTTTTCAAGGACTTTCGAGGCCCCGACACAGTAACTTCAAGGACCTCGTGCAATGTGTGTAGTAGTTTGGACAGGCAATAACTTGTTCAAGAACACCGTTAACTTTAATGCAAACAAAAGAAAACAAAACAAATCGCATTTCAGTGATTTCAAACATTTGAAAGACTGCTAATTTGCCTTTCACCACCCACCACTAAACGCACACAAGGAAGCATTTCAAGAAAGCGCTCAAAGTTTTTCTGCAATAGCACAATTAACTACTTGGACCTGCAACATTTGCAGTTTTTGAATACTGTTTGGTTTGACAGTGTATGTGATGTCATCTGTTGCCTCAGCTTTTTTCACCATCAAATAAGCAATAGTCATTTCTAATTTCTTTTTATTGTGTCTGTCGCTCTCAATTTACTCTTCACGGCTTCTCTTCGAATGCCTCAACTGTTGAGCTTCCTGCTTCTGCTCCTCCAAGCACATTTGTCGCCGGTTCCATGTGCTTAAAACTGGTATCTGCAGCTCCTTTGTAATTTCAACTTTAAGGATGTCGCTTTCCTTCTATTACCTCCAGAGACAATTTTCTGTGACATGCGAAAGAGTGTCACAGAAGGGAAAAAAAGCGCTTGGCAATGTCTGCTAAGTCTAGCCAAGTGTACAAGTTTAAGGACTTTCCAATACTTCTAAAAATTCAAGGGTTTTCAATGCCTTGAAAAATGGCATTTTAGAAATAAAGGATTTTCAAGGATCGCTACAAACCCTGGATTCTAGCACCTAAATAATTTTACAAGCTTATTTTGGCATGGAGTTACGAAATTCATGCTTTCTAGATAACGCTGCACTATCTCTGTACAGTGAAGCCACGAGAGCGCAACTATATTGGAGTAAAGAAAAATCCTGAAAGCTTTTAATACCACTCTTCTTTTTTTCTATGGAGCTTCGTAATGCCTAGTTAAGCTTACGAATGTGCCTGGTTTTGGCGGGCGTTTCTTCGACATTTTCTGGAAGAAGCAGATGTCTAGCCCCCGTATTCAGAAATGTATCTTAATACAAAGCTCATGCTTGACTTGATATAAACGACGCCTGGTGCGAACGTCCCCGAAGACGCTCACTGCCTTTCTTTTGGTGCGTTCACGACTTGCGTCGTTTAGATCAAGTCAAGCATGGGCTTCAAGTTATGATGCATTTCTGCATATGGGGGTAAGCGTGCACAATTCCGGGCAACGCACTGTGACATTGACACTGAGAGAAAACGGGGAAAACAGAGTTAACCACTTATGCTCCTAAACTTTCGCGTACCTGTGGTGTGCGTGTATCGTGGAAGAAGAAACAGCGCAAACACAAGGACGAAAAAAAGCATCAACCACACCAGCGCTTCGTGGTGTGGCATGTTTTTGCGTCGTCCTTGTGTTGCGCTGTTTCTTCTAAAATGCTCAACCAACCAGCCGGCAAGTACATCCTGTGCATATATAAATTGAACACACGCATGAGTGTAGATGGTCTTCGAAGCTTTTAGAACGAGCACTGCCACAGGATACGAGCAGTGCACGCGTAACAAGTGGACACATTAGTCATTTAAACATGCGTGCCAATGCATTTGACGCGGCTATCGGCATAAGCAGTCTCCAAATGCTGGAATGCATGCGCTTCAAAACGCTAACGATCCGCTGCTAATGCAGGACAACAGCTCACAGCGGACTGAACCAAACTCCAAACTAATGCACTTGAAAAGAACGCCTACACGGCAGCGTGAGGCACGTCGAAATGCCTGGTACTGGCGTCGCAGTTGCTCACCAGTATACGCGCGAATTAAATTCATATACGTGGATGGTTGGCGCAATACTTTGTATCCGGGTATTTTGGAGAACATGGACTGGAGAAGCACTCGATCATGAGCTGAACGGCACATTTGTTATTTTCCTGCGGTGACGACAAGCCGTGAATAGTTCTCACGTTGTCGTCTACGTTGTCGTCTACGTTGTCTTCCTTCGTTAGTCGTAGCAAGGAATGGAAATGATGCAAACGCACACGTATTCCAGTACACAACAGCACAGCACACTGCAGAGAAACCCCACCCACCGCAGCCGATTCATCAAATACGTTTGGTATATATATAACCTCTAAAGGAACACGACTGGGTGTAGCGGTGCTGTGGTGTAATGGTTATGACGTGTGTTTTGAATTGTACAAATGCGAGTGTACGCGGGTTCGAATTCGAATGATGTATAGAGCATTGTGATTCTTGATAAGTATGGGATTCCCTTGACAATTGTATTCTAATTAGATTGTGTGACTCCTGATTGTGAAATTTGCGAAGATATCTGCAGATTAAGTGTTAATTCGCTTTTTTTTCTCCTCAGTGGCGTTCGTGACGCATACGCATAGGCCGCTTCAGAGCAGTCACGCCTCACGGTAGGCAGCAAATAGCCAGGAAAAAATGACTTTAAAATCCTGCATAACTTTGCTCACGCCAATTCTGAAGGCCGCTTGGAATCGGGCCAGTGTCTCTGAGGAGCCGCCTACGGAACAGTATATCAGCGGCCCTAATTTGATCTGATTTCCTGCCTGCATGCGTGACCAGGGCTTGGCTACACTCTAAAAACTAGGAAGGGTATCGCAGGAGTGAAGCGGCCGGTTCACTCTTCAAAGCGTCGTTTTACTCTCGCAAAATGTCGAGGAGAGTGAAATGCATTGTTCACTCTGTCACCAAGGAGAGAGTGAAATGTGCTTTTTACTCTCCTCTTCAGAGAGAGAGAGAGTAGAACTACTCTTGCGGCAATAGAGAACAAAACGTAGCGTAATCTTCTGCTTCAACTGTAGGTGGCTGGCCCCGAACATGGCAATGTATCATTCATGCACGCTGAGCAAAGAACACATCGTTTTGCTTCTATGATGATGATGCTGTGTGGTGTTTTGTGGCGCAAGGGCCAGGTTTGGCCAAAGAGCGCCATGACAAGTGGTAATGTTAACGATGTATTATGGAAGATGTGACTAGGCTGTAAAGTGGCCTAAAAATAGTCGCTGTAAAGTGCGTAAAATCTACGTGCTATAAAATTATGGCGATGACTAATGACGATACTATGAACATTAAAACCCATCGTAAAGGAATGATGCATTGTTTAAAATATGCGAGATGTTAAATTGCTTACAGCACTACTGCATGCCTCGCCAGAGCCCTTGAACCACAAGGGCCTAGAGGCATGTGCTATTCAAAATAATTATCGCAGCGGCATCCTCTGAAGAGAGGAAGCGCTACGAACGTGTGGGGCTAATAATATGCAACACAACATCTTTCAAAAACCTAGGACGGCGTTGGTGTCAAAGAGTGGTTCTGGGCCAAGTAACATAACAGGATGAAGGGGGATGTGGTGCCGGTATGCTAAGAGAAAATGTTTTTTTCTTTCGGATTCGGCTTCCCGACACTCCAGTAGGACGTGGAGGACGGTCAGCCTCTTCCCGCATCTACCACAGGTTGGAGGCTCGTTTCCCGTGTGTAAGAAGTTATGTGTGCCAAAAGTGTGTCCTATTCTTAGACGGCAGAATAGGACATTGTGCTTTATTACATGCAGTTGCTTCTAAGAGAACAGGCCGCCGCAGTTCAAAGGAACGCGTAGCGAGCGCTCTACTTGTTCACTCGGATTTGCTCCACCGCGCGCGCGCGCTCAAGATCGCGGAACAACACAGCACCGGAGAAAGGTGATCCGTACAGCGAGCTGCACCGCCGCCGCGAAGGCCAGCCAACGGAGATCGTATGTCAGCCATCTCGCGTCGCTACGAAAACACGACAGTCGTTCGTCATGCCTTGGATATAACAGCAAATACTCCACGGTAAGTGAATTCTAAATTAGGTGCACATTCTCCGTATATGTCATGCTATCGCCAGGAAGTTGTCGCTGCGCTTAGCCGACGCGATTGACAAAGGACTAGGCATACGCGCTGTGTCTCTCCCTGTCAATCGAAAAAGCCAGTCGTCGCGATAACTGCGTGTGATTTTATCACGTTGCCGTTGTCCGTAAGAGCTTTAAAGATCGCAAACGCTGCCAGAACTATGGTATGTTCAATAAGACGCCAGGCGAGAGGACGCTTAAAATGGTTCGTTCACCATCCCGTGATTCCGAGCCTATGCGGAGCGTGATTAGCGTGCGTTTTGTGTGTTTGAATTTATTCAGTTTAGCAGTCTACTGTGTACGGAACGCTGTTGAACTAAGGAATCACATAACAGAAGGCGTCATTTTGCTGGCAGCATGCTTTTTTTATAAATAAACCGCGCGCTTGACGGTGTCTCGCGCAGGGGGAATCTGCGACCACTGAAGTTACGTGCAGCACCAGTGCTAGTTAGAAACTTTGCCGCAGGCATTCAGCTGCATGCTGCAAGAGGTCAGTTGGGCGCGTTATCTTGAACTTACTGGAAACGCATGAGGAATCCATGTTTTATGCTGAAAAGAGTATGAACCCCATATAAGCGATCTTGCGCGCGGCAGCTACAAGCGACGCGATGGAGATGGCTGTCGCTTTCGCTCGTCGCCTACAAGTCTTACTCCGTGCGAGCGACGATATTGAGCGACGCCTCCCCGGTGTTGCCGGCATGAGGGCTGCAATGACGCGTGACGCGTGCTTTAGTAATTTACGTTGATGTATTTTACTAAAAAAGTAGCATAAAATATTTCCGGAGGTCTTGCCGTTGGTTCTTATCCTTGCACGTATAAAAATTGAATCATTTGCTCGTTCCGCGCTACAATCGGTAGTATTTGAGCGATGTACATCTAGTTCCGGCTTCGTGCTATTGGCTAGTCGCTCGTAGCACTTTCGGGCGACGAGCGATGATTTCTAGATTTCCAGAACCGAGCCATCTGTTCAAGCGACGGCCCGTTTTGTCGCTCGTCGCCGTCGCGCACTAAATCGCTCTCACAGTGTTTATCCCTAAGACTGAACTGTTTTTGCTCATGTATTGAAATGGTGTGATTATAGGTAGGTCTGGTTTTGTCTCCTGTTGCGGTTTTCGTGCATGGTGCGAAACTGAAAGGATGCTTATGTCTACGAACTCGGTGAATTGTCGAGCAGCTAGTTATGCATCGGCATCGAATATAACGGCTGCTGTGTGGAATTACAATTGCAAGGGCGCCTTGCATACGCTTATTGTTGTGGACATGCCTGTGCATTTGCTAATATGAGTTGGCGTGTCAGGGTTGTCATATGAATAGCTAAATCAGCCCTCCTTTGGGGGTTACAAGCGTAATGTGTGCATTTTGCTATTGCATGGCAGATCAAAATGTGTTTATCGCTTGAATATTTTTAGTAGAGAAATAAAATATCAAAATAAAATGTTGCTTTAATTCCGTGTTACCAGTCTGTCGTACACAGAACAATAGGTTGGTGTAATAAACCAATAACTGCGGTTTAACTGCAACATTTACATGTCTTCAAGAATCTAAAATGCTAGATTTCAAAGTGCAGCAGTAGTCGGGTCTGTCAAAAATGAACTCCATTGTGCACCTCATACATGAAAATAAGTTCATGTCTTTTAGTAAGCTTAGATGCAGGCCGCAGTGAACTTTCTTGTTAGTATTGAAATGTGTGTAAGCTTGCCATAACAAGCCTCGTTGCCCTTTTTTATAGGCACATCCATATATCCATTGAACTGAAGGACAATATTTTCATCCCTACTGAGCATCATGTTTGCAGCTATAATCCTCAAATTATGGCTTCAGCAGTGGCACAACCAGGGATGGTGCGGGGGGGCACACTGGGCACGTGCTTAGGATGTGTCACAAATGGTGTTTGCGATACACCAGGCTCATGACAGACCTATGATGTTTGAAAATGACCAATATTCTATTCATTAGCAGGAGTATTCTAACATTCGTGCCGAACGAGGATGAACTGTCCGTTTTTCTTTTTTGTGTAAATCTAAAATTGAAGTTAATTTAGCAGTTGACTGTTGCAGTCATTTGGATGTTTTGCATGCATTTCACTAAAAAGACTAAGAGCTAAGACTTTCTTTTATTGCCATGGCCTTGACTGTCTTGATGTTGTTTTGCGCCATGCCCTTGTGTTGACTTTTGCATATGATATTTTTCAGGCACCCGCTTTATATAACTCAAGAAAGCAGCTGCAAGGACACGAGGATGTGAAAGAGCCAGTGCAGCGCGACTTCACGTAGTGCAGAAGAGCCAATGCCAAAAAATCAAAATACATTGCCATGCAATTTGGACAAGAAACCTATTATGTGGGTATATTGGGTGTGCCATTCGACCAAATGTAACCAAAATCAAGATACAGTATGTTACACCAAGATGAAAATTCTCACGTGCTCCAGGCAGTCATCTTAACATGGTATATTTATGTAATGTCTCCGATTGGAAAGTCAAATCAAGTATGCTCTCTGGAGACAAACACATAGCAGCAAGTGTCATTGAAAAGTTAGAAATGTGTTTTAAAAAAGCTGATTAGTTCTGAGAAGTGACTGCTTTTTGTCTTGCCTCTCAACAGATACATCCATGTGATAAAAAAATAGTGGTACAATGAAATTGCATATTTGCTTAGTGACATGATACATACTTGCAATGAGCACGGTGCCTGTGTTTACTATAAAAAGCAACAGCCCATGCTTGGTTAGGTTAGGCCCACTACAACATGCAGGCATGGGTGATTGGCGCTTTTTTTTATTTCTTTGTCGTAAGGTTTATTGACGTGCGTATAAGTGCAATGGCACGCAGTATGGCTAGTACAAAAAAGGCGGGGGGCAGATATATGTAGCTCACTGTACACGACACAGGGCAAAGGAAATCCGTGTTCAGCAACCATGTTAAATGCCATGTACGTAAATGTTACAACGCTACTCATTCGAAGCGCGCACAGGTGCATACTGAAGAAGTTTTCCAGGGTACATAATTTAGTGCGTAATTTACACTAATTTTGCTCTAACCACAAGACATAATAATTTGAATATACTGCACGGAAAAACCTAGAGCAAATTGAATTGTGTCAGCTTCGTGTGTATACATATAGTCTTTCCTATGCATTAGGTTTTTTGCGTAATGCATTACCAGTTGACAGCCTATCTTATGTGTACTCTGTTTACATTACAGTTGTTTATTAGTTTACTCATTTGTTTTGCAACTTATGAAATGCCGGTGTATATATATTTTCAACATATGACATAACCCTGTATGTTTTGTAGGGACAACCCAGGACGTGCATTTCTCAGCACCCAGTCAACTGCCAGAAGTGACTCGAAGACAGGCCACCAGTAAGTAGACATCAGTTGCAATTTCACATTATGCAGTTGGCTGCTGCCTTGTACTGAGGCTTTTTTTTTAATCAGATGGTGGTGTCGTTCTAATGTACATTTTGACAACAAAGGTGCGATCATGTCTCACAGAGGCATATGTGGTTGCTATTCTCTGCGAGGGACGTGTTCTCGTGTTCGTGAAGCATTTGTGTTTGGCAGTATTGTCGCCCAATGAGTCAGATATAAACACTGTAACTCGCCACTGCTGGGAAGTAGTTGCGAGAAACACAATATATTATGACGCTGTAAAGTTATTTCATTAATTCGAAGGAAAATTTTGCAGCAGGAAAAAGATTGCTCTTCCAGGTAAACATGTCTTTTTCTCACAAGTTATTTAACCGAACCGTGGATGCGTGAAATTCATGACTTATGAATAGATTTTAATTCATCCTTTAGTAATGCTTCTAAAAAAAGACTAGAAATAGCATGTGACTACCTGTCCAATCAGCAGATCATACACTTACTGTCATAAGTAGTAGTTCCATGCAGTCTCGCACTCTATATAACCTTTCCTTTCAGCAGCATTGGAACTGGCGGCTGCGTTTTCAGAAGGAGGAGTGCACTTGGCACTGTATATGTATGTGTGAATTCGGTTTTCTTTGTATGTGTCGGCTCACTGACACAAACAGTGTAAAAATCAGTTGTACCATGAGGCTGATGACGCCTTCTGCTGCTAGAAATGCGGCACTTCATATTTTATAGTACTGCATGACATTTAAATCAAAGCTAGCACATAAGATGATCAAGAAAACTAACCGCTGTTATAGCTGTTTTCCTCAAAGAAAGCTTGTCCTTTATGGAATGTGTTAATCTGAGCTCTCCACCAATGTTTCAGTAGTATTATCCCTTAGTGAGTGAGAGATTGGGGGCAATTAATCGTGTTAGTCTTTAAGTGGTGTCCTAATTATGTGTATTTGTTCCAACAAAGTTGTCTAGATTACTTTATTGTGTAGTGTAAAGCTTATGAAACCATCAGCAACTAGTGAGTTGCTAACATGCATATGCATTTGTCACTATACAGGTGGCACTCTGCTGTACCACTGCAGTGCTGCGGAAATTGCCAGCACCAGCGGCTTTGCAACAGCTGTTTCACAGCATGTCGGTATGTGCTAATCTATAGTTTTGTTGGGATGAGTTAGTATTATAGACCACTGCTACTCTGTATTGTGACAGATCCATATGATAAGTGATGTAATGGGCACAGCAAAAACATTTGAATGTTTTACTATGCTACACAAAAAGGCTCTCCTTTTCGTCACTGGAGCAGGGGAGAAGAGCATGCAGGCACTCCTGAATGTACATATATTTCAAAACATGAGAGAGACATATATATATATATATATATATATATATATATATATATATATATATATATATATATATATATATATATATACACACACACACACACACACACACACACACACACAATAGGCAGGGACATTCCATCTTTCATTTTGAATTGACTTGTGCAGCGCAAAAATACAACACAGACCACAGAGAAGCCCGCATGTTAACAGGTATGATACACACAATAATTCAACAGATTTGATACTTCAGGTGTGCTATTTTATGCAAGGGGGAAGGGAAAGGGGATAAAACCAGAAAAAAGAGTGGAGTGGAAAATAAAGGAATCGTGCCAAAAAGCATGAGAAACATTGTGCAGCCAGGATCGCCAGCAGGACATCTAAAAAGCACTGATAAAATTACATACAGGGCAACCTTACGTATTGTTTGTTTCAATCAACTCAGATCACATGCAGCCATTACTGCAATCAAGTTGTTTCCTTATGTCATGAGGGAATGATGCGGGTCCGAAAAACTGTTTAGAGCTGAAGGATTATGTTCCATGCTTGCCTCATTACCTGCTTTTTATCATATTATTATCAGCTGCTTATATTAGGGACAAAAAGTAAGAGTACGAGCTTTTCCTAATTCGCCATTCCACACAGCATGCCTTTGTGACTATATGTACATGCAGACGATCCATAGATGAAAAATATTCAGTACAGTAGAATCTCATTACAAGATACACTTGGTTGTAAGAGACATCTGAAAATAGTTTGGTTGGTTTGCCACATTAACAACACTGTACACAAGAGTCACCTTTGTTACTAACGACTTTTTAAGTATTCACTACTTCGAAGGGACACAGCCCAGACACATTCACTTCATGCACCTTGTGTGCTCCGAAGGGTGTAAAGATCACGCAATCCTCACACAGGTCAAGTGCGCATGTCTCTTTAGCATGAACTAGAAAAGGAGGGCAACGAGGACAGTGCAGGGCAGAAAGTGTCGACAGTTGAAGCTGACGAGCGTCTAAGAGCACCTCAAAGGCACTGCGAGCAACAAGGCTTGCAAAGTGAAGTGTTTAACTTCCAGAAGTTAGGGAGGAAGCTAACACAATCTACAGTCACTAAAAAGCTGTGAATGTCTTCTTTAAAGGGCCCCTAAACCACCGAGGTTGAAATTTAGTTGCGGTGTTGCAGTTGTACTTGTTAAGGCAACGAACACGTAGCCACGAGAATTTTTCAAAACGGTCCAGTAATTGTGGAGCTACGTGTTTGATTATCTAAAAGTAGTCCCCGCTCATTTTACTCTTTCATCTGGTACACGCCATCTGGACAGTATCGTCTTTTCCTCGCCTAGTACACCTCCAAATGTTACGGGACAGGCCATCACCAACGAGCTCTGTTGCTGCCGCGCAGGCCCGTCATCCTGCGAGGGGTGGCGCTAATGACCTTGCCAATACAATGGAACTGTATGGTGACTCTAGTTAAACAGCCTCATAGGGAGACCCTTCTGTTGGCGTTTCTGTTCTTTGCCCCCATTGGCTGCCCACAATGGCATCGCGAGCAACGCGACGAGGAAGAAGGAGTGTGTATTTGCTTGCAGGCCTTGCCGGCAGTCGCACACTTTCGTTCGACCAATCGACAGCACCGGAAACTGGTGACATCATCAGAGACAGCCTGGTGATGTCAGGACAAACTGCGGGGTGCAGGATAGGTCCAGAGAGGCGCACGGGGTCGTTTTCGTCATATTGTGGTGCTCCCACAGTGCTACGCACTGTGGCGTTTGGCGTCGTCAATTGTGACGGCATTCTGATTTTGATGCGCATGTTTACTTGAAATGTTCAAAAAATGTCAAGAAGTGGTTTAGGGGCCCTTTAAGCCACCCTGAGCAATTATTTCGTCATATATATCTAAACATACTTTAGTGATGATGCATAATAAGGTGATGTAGTCTGGCTCCTCAGTGTTTTAAAATTTTTGGTTTCGAGAGACATGTTTCCCGTGCCTCTTGAGTATCTCTTCTAATGAGGCTTAACTGTAATGTACGCACACAATTGTGTAACTCCTCCTGCAAGTATTATTCCTTAAGCCATGTGCAAAGCTTGTGGTTAAGTTTTGATGTCCGTACTTTTTAGAGCTATGTTTATTAATTAAGGCTGTTCTTATTGGTTCTTCAATGCAGGAGACAATGCCTACGAAATTATTGGCCCTGATGACGAGAGCCCTCAAGGGGCAAACGACATCTCTGTTGCAGAAGTGAGCCCGATACCACCTGAAGTTACCATGACAGGTGGCACGGCAGCAATAGATACAGAGACGGCCGTGTCTACTGCAGCTGCAACAGTGTACGAGGCAAGCAGCAGTGTGTCAGCATCAGCAGCAGTGTCAGAAGGAACCGCACCAGGCCTGGTAGAGCAACATGTGTGCTATCACTGTGACTTTTTTTGTAGTGCATACAACTCATTTGCTCAACATACAAAAGCTTTTCACCACGACTGTGAGCCAGTGTTCTTGTGCAGCAAGTGCAAGACTAAGTTAGGTGTTATAACACAGTACAAGCATCACTTTAAAATATGCAAACATATTACAGTTGTTGCCTCCCCAGCCAGCCCACATAGCGACAACAACGTGGAACACATGGTGGGACACACCTCTTCCCCATTAGAAGATAGTAAAGACTGTCAGTGTTGTTGCTAGATTAACTGGTCTTTGTAGGCAACCAGAAGGACAACACAGGTGTCATAAGATTGTTGTTTATGTTGTTGTTGAAGAGGTAAAAAAGAAGTTTAATGCAGCTGAAGTGCCAACTGATATTGAGCAAATCAAAAACAACCACCTGAGAAAGCAACACTATCGAAATTTGGGTACCTATGTGCCGCCAACTCTGGTAAAGATGGCATAGGACAGAAGTGTAATGAAAATCACACAGACACTGCTGTTCCAGCACTGGTCACAGTGAGCACTGACTTGTAGGGCAAGAGAGTCAACTGAAACGAACATTATGGCATAGTGTCATGCTCCCATGTGACCACTTTCCATGTTATTTTGCATGATACAGCTCAACCTCCAGAAACGAGACTGCAACTTGTCTGTAAAAAGCTTTCACAAAAAATTATTCACAACACTATTAACACAGCAGTATCTTCTTTTTTTGTGGGTTCGAGGTTCCCGGGTGTCCATTAATGCAAAAATTGCGGAAAAAAAGAACACGTGTCGTACTTACACCTTTTTAACAAGTACGAGGGGGACAGAACTTTTCTATTCATGCATCTTCATCATACTATCAAGTTTTTAAATGCCTTTTATAATTATTATTACCAGTTATATCTGAGTGCATTGTATGCATTTAGCAGGTGTAAAATCAGGTCAGTTGGATCAGATGCCTTATCTGCAAGAGAGCCCTATATTCAAGAAATTTGAATTAAAATAGGTGCGTTACAAATGCAGTCTTTCAGCACTTTATTGCTTGTTGTTTTAAGCATTGCTCAATACTTTTGTGGATGGCAGTTTCAACTGGCACAGCACTGCGCTTTGTCACGGTCACGTGTCTTCAAAGCGGTGTTTACCATTTGTGTTGATCTGTTTGTGTGTTCATAGAGCAAGTTTTTAATTTATTTTTTCCGCATTCTTGTGCTTGCACTAAGCTTGTATAAGACAGTTACAAAATGGGCGTCACTATAACGAACTTTTCTGTTGAGCTTACACTTGCAAATAATAGTGTTCAGATGGCCGCACTTCCATGTAGGTGCACCGATAGCTTTGGGTATGTTCTCATGTTTGTATAAATCTTATATAAGCTAGTTACAAATTGTATGTCACTAAGCATTGTGATATTCTTTAAAGAACTGCTTGGTTGGTTGTACACTTGTGAATTAGTATTGAGGCGGTGGTATTTCCATGTAGGCGCACTGCTAGCTTTCTGTGCGCTCACGTGTTTGTATTAAGCTTTTACAAGGGAGTTACAGCACGTACGTCACTAAGCGCTGTGATATTTTTAAAGAACTGCTTTGTTGGTTTTACACCTGTGAGTAATAGTACTCGGGTGGCACTAGTCATGTGTAGGTACACAGGGACCATTTGTATACATTATGCTCATGTAAAGCAGTTACAAAGTGTATGTCACTAATCACTGTGATATTTGTTGAAGAATTGCTGTGATGGTTTTACACATGTGAATAATAGTGGTCAGGACACAGTACTTGCGATGTATAGTTGAATTTATACAGTGCCAAGACATGGGCTGTATGCGTACCAAAAGAAATGTATGTCATTATATTGTTGTGATTATTACTGTTTGGGTTTTATTAAACTCTGATAACATTTTTTCTTGTATCTATTGAGGTATGGCAATTTGTCATGCAACCAAACTGAGGACCTGAACTTGTGCATACAAATAAACAGCTAATTTAAGAGTATACTGCTCATATTCTGCGAAACCAGTTTAACAAATCTTGTACTACAATGCTGGAAAAATGACAGAGCTGACAGGGATGTACAGAAAGAGTTCTGCACTGGCTGAAGGACTGCCCCACACTGGAGTTGGTAATGTTGCGTTTATTGGAGTAGAACAGTAAGTGCACTTCTATTAAAAATGGGACAGTAAATGCAGAAACATAAGGCAGACGAGCAGATGTGGCACATTTTTTTCAGGGCCCTCCATGCCTACTACTGCATTTCTAGTCTTCCTGTGCTCTTCGTATAAGCCCCTGTTCAGTGAAGGTTTTTACTCCATGACAGTTGTTCTACTGGGTTCGTAGCAATATTGAAGAAAAAAATGCAATGGTTTTCAAGAACTTTCGAGGCCCCGACACAGTAACTTCAAGGACCTCGTGCGATTTTTTTAGTAGTTTGGACAGGCAATAACCTGTTCAACAACATCGTTAACTTTAATGCAAACAAAAGAAAACAAAACAAACCGCATTTCACTGATTTCAAACATTTAAAAAACTGCTAATTTGCCTTTCACACTAAACGCACACAAGGAAGCATTTCAAGAAAGCGCTCAAAGTTTTTCTGCAATAGCACAATTAACTACTTGGACCTGCAACATTTGCAGTTTTTTAAATACTGTCTGGTTTGACAGTGTATGTGATGTCATCTGTTGCCTCAGCTTTTCACCACCAAATAAGCAAGTCGTTTGTAATTTCCTTTTATTTTGTCTGTAGCTCTCGATTTACTCATCACTGCTTTTCTTTGCCTCAACTGTTGAGCTTCCTGCTTCTGCTCCTCCAAGTACATTTGTCGCCGGTTCCGTGTGCCTAAAACTGGTATCTGCAGCTCCTTTGTAATTTCAACTTTAAGGATGTCGCTTTCTTTCTATTACCTCCACAGACAATTCTCTGTGACATGCGAAGAGTGTCACAGAAGGGAAAAAAAAAACGCTTGGCAATGTCTGCTAAGTCTAGCCAAGTGTACAAATTTAAGGACTTTCCAGTACTTCTAAAAATTCCAGGGTTTTCAATGCCTTGAAAATGGCATTTTAGAAATAAAGGGTTTTCAAGGATCGCTACAAACCCTGGATTCTAGCACCTAAATAATTTTACAAGCTTATTTTGGCGCGGAGTTTGGAAATTCATGCTTTTTAGCTAACGCTGCACTATCTCTGTACATTGAAGCCACGAGAGCGCAACCATTTTGGGGTAAAGCAAAATACTGAAAGCTTTTAATACCACTCTTTTTCTATGGAGCTTCGTATTGCCTAGTTAAGTTTACGAATGTGCCTGGTTTTGGTGGGCGTTTCTTCGACATTTTCTGTGAGAAGTAGATGACTAACGCCCATATTCAGAAATGTATCTTAATACAAAGCTCATGCTTGACTTTGTATAAACGACGCCTGGTGTGCACGTCCCCTAGACGCTCACTGCCTTTCTTTTGGTGCGTTCACGACTTGCGTCGTTTAGATCATGTCAAGCATGGGCTTCAAGCTATGATGCATTTCTGAATATGAGGGTAAGCGTGCGCAATTCCGGGCAACGCATTGTGCCATTGACACTGAGAGGAAACGGGAAAACAAAGTTAACACCCTATGCTCCTAAACTTTTGCCTACCTGTGGTGTGCGTGTATCGTGCAAGAAGGAACAGCGCAAACACCAGGACGAAAAAAAAGCATCAACCACACCAGTGCTTCGTGGTGTGGTCCATGTTTTTGCGTCGTCCTTGCGTTGTGCTGTTTCTTCTAAAATGCTCAACCAACTAGCCGACAAGTCCATCCTGTGCATATATATTGAACACACGTATGAATGTAGATGGTCTTCGAAGCTTTTAGAACGAGCACTGCCACAGGATACGAGCAGTGCACGCGTAACAAGTGGACACATTAGTCATTTAAACATGCGTGCCAATGCATGTGACGCGGCTATCGGCATAAGCAGTCTCCAAATGCTGGAATGCATGCTCTTCAAAACGCTAACGATCCGCTGCTAATGCAGGACAACAGCTCACAGCGGACTGAACCGAACTCTAAACTAATGCACTTGAAAAGAACGCCTACACGGCAGCGTGAGGCACGTCGAAATGCTTGGTACTGGCGTCGCAGTTAACCACATACGAATGGAACTGGCGGAAAAAATAAACAGACATGGTCACCAGTATACGCGCGAATTAAATTCACATACGTGGATGGTTGGCACGATACTTTGTATCCGCGTATTTTCGGAGAACATATAATGCATGGACTGGAAAAGCACTCGATCGTGAGCTGAACGGCACATTTATTATTTTCCTGGGGTGACGACAAGCCGTGAATAGTTCTCACGTCGTCGTCTACGTTGTATTCCTTCGTTAGTCGTAGCAAGGAATGGAAATGATGCAAACGCAAACGTATTCCATTACACAACAGCACAGCACACTGCAGAGAAACTCCACCCACCGCAGCCGATTCCTCAAATACATTTGTTATATATATAACCTCTAAAACAACACGACTGAGCGTGGTGGCTTTGTGGTGTAATGGTTAGGATGTGTGCTTTGAATTGTATAGATGCGAGTGTACGCGGGTTCGAATCCACGTGATGTATAGAGCAATGTGGTTCTCCATAACTATGTGATTCCCTTGACTATCATGTTCTAATTAGATTAATTGTCTCCTGATTGTGAAATGTGCGAAGATAATTGCGGATTAAATGTTAATTAGCTTTTTTTTCTCCGCAGTGGCGTTCGCGACGCATACGCATAGGCCGGTTCCGAGCAGTCACGCCTCATGGTAGGCAGGCAGCAAATAGCCAGGAAAAATGACTTTAAAATCCTGCATAACTTTGCTCACGCCTATTCTGTAGGCCGCTTGGAATTGGGCTACTGACTCTGAGGAGCCGCCTAGGGAACGGTATATCAGCGACCCTAATTTGATCTGATTTCCTGCCTGCATGCGTGGCCAGGACTTCGCTAAGAGGGTATTGGGAAGAGTACTAGCACTCTGTTTGGGGGAGTAGAAGTACTCGGTCTGGTGGAGTGCCATTACCCCTGCGGTGAGAGTATTAGCACTCTGCGGAAGAGTACTAGCACTCCCTGTGGGAAGAGTATTATCACTCTGCGGAAGAGTACTAGCAATCCCTGGCGGTGGAGTAACAAAACTCTGTCAACAGGAGTTGACCTACTCTCTCTCAAAGAGGGTCCATCTACTCTCGAAAAGAGAGTGAAATATGGGACAAGCCGCTACTCCCTCAAAGAGAGTGCCCGGCACTCCCTTTGTTTTTAGAGTGTAAGAGGGTATTGGGAAGAGTACTAGCACTCTGTTCTGAAGGAGTACAAGCACTCTGTTTGGGGGAGTAGAAGTACTCGGTCTGGCGGTGTACTATCAACCCTGTGGGGAGAGTATTAGCACTCTGCGGAAGAGTACTAGCACTCCCTGTGGGAAGAGTATTATCACTCTGCGGAAGAGTACTAGCAATCCCTTGCGGTGGAGTAACAAAACTCTGTCAGGAGGAGTTGACCTACTCTCTCTCAAAGAGAGTCGATCTACTCTCGAAAAGAGAGTGAAATATGGGACAAGCAGCTACTCCCTCAAAGAGAGTGCCCGGCACTCCCTTACTTTTTAGAGTGTACACCGCCACTGCCGCTGAAATCGTCGCTTAAATCACCGCTGTCTAGTTCGGAAACTCTGTAAAAGCTCCCTGTGTCGTCAGGAGCCATCATCAGCTTCGCTTCTTCGGCGTTAGCGCCAAGTGTACTGCGTGTTTAGCACGCGTTCTGCGTGTTTACATTATCGTAGTGTAGGATCTGACGTCGTCGAATCATCGTGCCGTCACACAAATCAGCTACACGTTTTGGTTTCGGTATCTCGTTTATTGGTTATTTAAAGTTATTGATGAATTTAGCAGCAGATTGAATCACCCTACCAGTGACAGGACTGTCAATGCCATGTGAATGTGACAATATCCTATTCAGGTTTGAAAAACGCTGGAGTTGCCCTTTAAGCGCTCCCCATACGTGGGCCGATGCCGAAGATAGTGCAGTGCTGACGCGACCCGCGGCGGAGGTGCAATTCACAGCTTCGCTGGTCATCCTTCTTCGCAGAGTTGAAGGGCACTGAATATCTTGATGTGCTCCTCTATAAATTACTCAGCAAGCGCAAGTGACGCTTAGTCTGGGAGTATACCGTTTCCCACGCCACCGAGAGGCAGCCTGCCCAGAGACTTTGACGACCCAAATTTTGCTCTAACCTCCACCCATTAATATGGTCCCGAACCACCTCTTGGGATTGGTGAAAAAAATGCAGTCCACTGATAGCATACGCTGCTGTGATTATCAGAGCTGAATTTTGCAGTCGAGCGCGGCGCATAGAGCTCGCAAGTGGATCACGAAGTCACTTTTCCTCAAACACTCTCTCATCAAAGAAGCCCTCTCCTCACCCTTTTCGGGCGCTTTATTTCGTAATATAGCGGATTCCCATACACGGCTGCTATTGTCGAATAGCTGATGCCCCTGAAGAAGGGTGTTTGGGTCAATGCGCTTCTGCCTATTACTGTGTGTATTTATCGAGGCAGTTTAATAAACAGGCTGAAGTAATATTAAGCGAAAATCTGCTTTCCAATTTTGATAAGAATTACGCACTTCCGGAAGAAGCTGACTATCGGTTGGCCGCGGTAGGCAGCGGCCGCCCGCGTATACGCACGAAACTTTTGCCAGGCTGTTTATTGGTGTCGTATGCGTCGGGTCTCGCTAATTTCAATTAGTTGCGAACACTCAACTAGCATCGAACCACACGAAACTTAAGTTAGGACCACACGCACGCTTGTCAGCGCACGCTCACTCTTGTCCGCTCCCGCTTAGGAGTCTTGGCAGGCTTCGCTTCGTATTGAGCTGTCGACGGCGCTTCATAGTTCGCAAGTTGGATGTGGCTGTACTATCCGTCAGTCAAGCTGCTGCAGGACAAAGGCGATGCGCACCCCGTGGCACGGCCAGACTGCATGGACCACATGAGCGCAAGCGCGCACGCAAGCCATGTGGTGCGCATAGCAAACGTTGCGCATGCGCACTTCAGCTGCCTATAACTACGGTCTGCTATGTAGCGTATGGACCGCCGCGGGGTGCGGTGACGAGTTCGCTCGATAAGCGCGCATCAGCTCGATAAGGGCAACCGCGTTTTGCGCGTCGCAGGCGCCGAAATTCCAAATAGTGGCGCTTGCGCTAACGTCCCAAATCAAATTTCAACTCCGCACAACGGGGACGTTCAGTAGACGCAGCGTTGTGGACACGGCCCCTCTCCGCCGTGGCCTTCGCAGTGCAAGGCATTGAAGAATAGAGCGGGAGCACCGCTAAAGGGATCATGGGCGACCTTTGATTGCCAATAACTCCGCTTCTGCTGAACGCACTGAAGTATCTTTTGCGCCAAAGTACTTCTCAAGTTGTCTATTTTAAATTAAAATGGATTTCTCAACTGCAATCAAAAGGGTTCAGGGCCCATTTAAACATAATTCTCCTGAAAAATTATTAGGCAAGTACTATTGGCAGTCGTTGGCGGTATTTAATGGCGCATTGTTATCCACTCTGTCCAGCCATGCAGCGCCATTACCACTCCAAGGAAAGTCATTCATTCATTCATTCATTCATTCATTCATTCATTCATTCATTCATTCATTCATTCATTCATTCATTCATTTTTATACTTGTCTGCCTTTCTAGACAAAAATTGCAAATCACTGATCGTACTCGCATCCCTAGGCAAGCATATTGTTACGTGTAGCTGATGTACAAGGCTATTTACAATATATTTACACGTAGACCAACGGTGGCAAAGATGGCGACGCTATATCAAGCGGGCCACGTCGTCTTCTTTCTCCTCAGTGCAGCCACATTGTGGCGGCTGTTCCGTAGCAATATAAACCATTTAAGATGTACCCTAAGAACGCGCATATAATGCCAGCTTCTTTTCTATAGCACGTCACATTTGCGGCTCATAGTACATGCAAAACGAAATCATTTTCAGCGCAACTCTTCAGTTGCAGTTTCTTTATCAACATTGTCATCATTAGGTGTCCTAAGGAGAGCAGACGTTAAGGACATCGCGCCATTTTCACCACGCTGACTTCGCGAGAAAGGGTGGATGGAGGATGCTCTTGTTCTAGGCTAGATAAAGTCTATGTGGTGTCGGCGAACCGGAGCGTAGACGCGGTTCCCATTAATGTTTTTCGTTGTTACCTGGACGTCTCCTGCGTGAATATGGCACCGAACTTTTCGTCATCCGCATAAGCATGGCGTCCCAGTTGCAGTCACTTGACGTCTGTATAAACCAACCCTTCGAGGACGGCGTCAAGCGCTGCTACGTGCAGTGGATGAGGTTAACAGAGACTGCTGGGACTCCCACTCCCACGGCTCTTGCGGCTATCTCCTGCCGCGTTCTGTAAATGTATTTCGGACGCTTGGGCCAGCATTCTCGAAGCGCGTTCAAGAAGTGCGGGATTAAAAATGTTCTCGAAGGCGCGGAATACGAGTTTCTGAGGGAGGACGTTTCTGTACAAGCGATCGACTTCTCTTCGTACAGTGCAAGCGGCTAGTACTACCAAGGTGCGATTCATCCAATGAAATGTTTTCACCAAGTGCCTTCTCGCACTTCTTGTTACGTCACCTCTCTCGTGTTCCGCCTTTCATTCGCGTTGTATTTCGCTTTTTGTGCAGCCTCATTCATTTCTCGGTACGTCATTTTATGGGCATAACTGGTCAAATTATCATGACTATAATTTATTACCACCTACATTCTTTCGAGCGACATCGTTTACAAGCGAAGTTATCAACCTGTGCAGGCGCCGCCTAGTGAGCCAGCTGCTGCCCCTAAAGCTGATCTACCTGTTGGACATGCTGCTGCACGTGTGCCACCTCGCCTCGGACGCAATCCTCGTGGTGGCCCTGCTGCGCTGCTCGCCCGAGTCGCTCGCGTGGGCGAAGCACGGGGCGCTGTGGGAAGGCAGGTGTCACGTGCGCTCGATGATCGTGGGCCTCGCGAGCATCGTCTACCAACTGGCCACCCTCGCGTGAGTGGGCCTTGCTTGACGCGGGAGAGGGAGGCGAGCTGGAACAGCGCGAGGACAAAGGAGGATGCAGGGAAAGCGCCTGTTACGTGATGCATCTTTACTTCCTTGTCCGCTTGCCGTTGCGCTGTTTCTGTTGGCTTTGAAGATGAACCCATACGCGTATACTAGCCCTCAGAAAAATGACGGTAGAGGAAAGACGTCGAAGCAATTAAGGGGAAATTTTAGCTTGGCGCGTAATCTGAAGCTCGCGGATGCACAAAAAATCGAAATTGTCAGAGCAATTTCAACGGGCTTGCTGAATACGTAACGGTGTCGCACGCAACGTGATGACTCTGAAGCAAATATACCAGCGTCATCTTGAAATGGAAAAGCAGCCGAAGACGGCGGTTACGATGACCCACTGGGTCTCGCCAAGTGGATCTCACTTCGAAGAGGAGCGGTCATGCTCCACTATACGCCAAGGTTCTGCACGTGTGTTACTTGTGCCTGTAATAAGTAATAAATCTACTGCATAGCATACGCACGTGGGACGCCCAGCGCAGCGTGTTTATGGCGCACGTACGCACAGCGTATAGCACACAACGTTAGGGCTATGTCCTTAATGTTCAGGCTATAGCATCCAAAAACAATCACTTTGCCTCAACGTCGCTTTGTACTTGATAAAGTGGAAGCTTGGGCGGGTTGGTGAATCAATATCAACATGTCTGCACAGCGCAGAAGACGAGGACAGAAGGTAGGACACACCACAGGCGCTGACTTCAAGTAAGCTTTATTTGCGAAGCCGGCAGAACTATATACTTTAGACATGAGTATAAAGTAATGAAAAATTCTGCCCGATGCCACACATCTCATTAACCCCTATCGCAAATAACCCTATGAACCCCTATCGCATTTCGTCAAATACTTCATTTCGTTTTTCGCAAAAACATTAAAATTCCGCGCGTAACCACAGAACATGATTACTACGATCTAGTGATTAATTGCAATTCTTGCCACTTTCAAAAATTATTTTAAGGTGTTAACTGCGTGCTCTTGCAGTTTAGTTGTTGGGTACGGTCCCAATATTTTCCCCGGTGAGTGGGGCCATTGGTCCAAAGCCCACAATTTATCTCGTAAGAAGGAGAAGAAATTTATTCAGAGGACCGGTGAGTTATTCGGGGATTGGGCGAATATCCCCGCCTAGGCGTCGGCCACGAGCCCTTGAGCTCTGGCGGCTTCCTCGTACTTTTTTTTTTCTGTGCTTCGCATGAATACTGCAGGGCAACCAGAGGTGACGAATATTTTTTCCTGATTCAAAGCAAGAGCACACCACACTTTCGGCTCGTCTATATATTGTATGTAAGAAACACTTTGTGCACGCTGTGCCTAGGCGTAATCTGTGCATTACTGCTTCCAGAGAACATGTAATCGTTACTGGAATAGGGAACCTTATTTTTAGGTCAATATGAAATAAAAACCACTCTCCACCACCGTTTTCAAACCAGCTATCTTTCGATGATCGGACCGAACGTTGACGTAAAGTGTTGCGTGCATCGCTTTCAGAGAGGTATCAGATGAGCCTTGTTTTCGCCATCATCCATACCATGCTGAATACGTCGGTTCTCGTCCGCTCCCCGAAGCTAAGCAGCATTGGGCTCGGTCACTACTTGGCAGTCTCGAGCTAAGCAGTATTGGGCTCGGTCAGTACTTGGTAATCTCGTTTTCGCCATCGGCCATCGCATGCTGAATACGTCGGTTCTCGTGCGCTCCCCGAAGCTAAGCAGCATTGGGCTCGGTTTGTACTTGGGACTCCCGTTTTCAGCATGCGCCGCGCGTGCTAAACGGTCTGCCTCTGCCTTGACTGGAATACGACAGTGACTAGGAGTCCATTGAAATACTATTTCACGTTGCAAGTCTATCGCCTTTGTATATATATTTTGTACTCTATATAGCGGAGCACGATCATTTTTGTTCATGCTTATGAAATTAATGCTTCAATAAAAATGATTGAGAGCCACTCAGGATGACCCGTTTGAGTGTGGTTGTGAGCATAAGAACGTCGAGGCAGATATTACGGAATAAAGTTCTTCTGTGGTAGAGGTAGTGACGCTTGATGATTTGAACCTTCTCTGTTACATCGTAGAAGGTAGGTAGAATGCAGAGGTTGAACTTTCAATTTTGGAAAAGCGATCTGCGTATACCTGAATGTAATCCTTGTAGGTATGTTAGGCACGCCACACTGTTAGATCTCTCACAGCTACTTCCGGTAAGACACATTTACGAGAGATGCCCGACACTTTGAAAGCTCTCCAATCGATAGCAGCCGTGGGAGATACTCGGCTTCTGCTTGCCAAAACTACTCCTCGGGGGACAATGCTGCTGCATTGTTGTATTGCCGCGTGCACATGTGCCCCGTTATTCCTGAGGAATCGGGTGACGGGCACGCTGCGTTGCGAGGCGAACATAATGGCGGTATTTCTCAACAAATCACAGTGCCCGAAAGAAAGATTGACATGCATCTGCTATTACTAAGCACCGGTCGTTGCACGGGGTATACTCCAATACATATACGCAGACTTCTGGCCAGGAGATGGTCAAGAGCTTCATCCGAAGAGCGCGAAAGGTTGTGAAGGGCCTGGGCAGAATGCGCTATTCTTTGTCTTATGACTGCACTGTGCATGCGAAGCAGTGGTATGGTGAACAGCCCTGCTTCATTCCCGCAATGCGTTGTAGAGC
Source organism: Dermacentor variabilis (assembly GCF_050947875.1). Lineage (NCBI taxonomy): Eukaryota > Metazoa > Arthropoda > Arachnida > Ixodida > Ixodidae > Dermacentor > Dermacentor variabilis. Next base: position 5,492,094 of record NC_134568.1, read on the forward strand.
ATTTATCACCACGTCAATGTTCTGTTTCGTGTATTTTACTTGCGCTACATGTCCTTCTGGTTAACATCCCTGCCTTCTCTCTCTATTTCCTCCTCCTCCTCTCAAGGACAACACCTAAGGCCTTTTGTTGCCGAATATGACTTAGAGGCTTTTTATTGGCCAATATACTAAACTTCTTCAGAAGTTTTCGTGCGGAAGGAAGAACAGCTGTTTTCTTCATGTGAGAGAGCCATGCCACAGCTGATTAAACTTTATTAATGGCTTTTAGGCCTTGTTGCAGACTGTGCTGTGAGAAATGGATGTTTCAGCTAGAAATCCACATGCATAGATCGTATGCTTATATCGAGCAGCTGAAGGAGGCAAGCAAGTCCCTAGGAAGCTGATACATAATGCCATTAGATAAGAGAAGACTCAACACCTTCCTTGCTGAACACGATGTGTTACTTTGTACTCATTTTTCTTTCCGTCAGCAAGCTGTATTGATGAGCACTGTCCTTTCCTTTAGAAAATATGAGATCCAACGCAGAGACCGACCAAAGATACCTAACTGGTACAGACCGTGTAAAACAAGGATGTGACTTGCTGTAAGAAAAGCCCGCTTAATATTGAGAAATGCAGCAACACTAATTTTTTCACAGTAACAACCTTTTTGTGCGCTGAAAAAAGTTGTTACAGTGGATTACCAACATGCCCAAAGATACTCGCTTTCAATTTTTTTTCACATTGCCGTTCGGACTCTGCATGCGTGACGAGATCCATGATTGCGTCCATGGTGCAACGCCGTCTGCGGAACCCTACCATGTTGCTGGACAGACCCTGGATATTTTCAACCCACCACTGAAGTCTGCATCAATCATTTTCTCTATTGTTTCACAGATATAGCTTACAAGGCTTACTGAACGAAATTAACCGAAAGATATCTTGCCAGGCTTCAAGAATGGAACTACTCTCGCTGTTTTCCGGGAAGGCAAGAGGCGTTCTGAGGTCCAAATGTCAATGAGCTCTTCCAATAGGATACATGTTCCTGTTGGGCCAATATTTCTTAAAGCGCCATAGGTAGGCCATCTGGGTTTGCAGCAGTCTTGTTACAAGATTCAAGCGCACATTTCAGTTCCACGATAGAAAATTACTGATCTAGTTTCGGGATTTTTTCATTGCAGTGAGAGGGGACAGCTTCTTCGACCGATTTCTGAAACACTGCCGTGTTGAAAGTGCTCCCTGGCCGCAGTATAGTTATGCAAAATTCATTAAGAATTGTCGCTGTGATTGCAAGGACAAGCACCCTGCGTACGTGGCGTTCTTCTTCGTCGGGTCCCTTCCGTTCTCTGGCGCTGTTTTACTACGGATATGAACCAACTAGCCCAAAAATACGTCGCCTGTTGCTGGAACTTCGATTTTTAAGGTTACATCCCTAAATGGGTGTTGCTGTGTCACCGGCCCACTAAAATGCCTTATAACGTTCCACAAATTTGGAGATGAGGTTACAGGCGTTAATGAAAAGCAGAGTTCTCTCCGTCCCTTTCTACCTAGCTTCTGAAGTTCACGCCGCATCTTGGAGTATGTTTTTCAGCATCTATAGTAAGACGTCGAGAAGGCCCGCCCGCCGGTGCATTCGCTTCGCTCTCTGTTGAATAGCACTGAGTAGTTCATATGCTGAATCGACAGCTGGATAACCTTTTGCAATAGAAATCATCCTGGATGTGAGTCTATGTTATTTTGAATAAGTGAAACAAGGCCTTCTACATCGCTTAGTGTGTCTGCTTGCGAAGTCATATGGAACCTATACTCTTGTCAGCTTGCTATTTTAGTAGTTCGGCAAGGCGCAGAACTGCGTAAGCGACAATGTCGGCTAAGTATTGGGAAGCGGTCACTTCCTCTTGCCTCCACATGTGTTCTTCACTATGCCGCTTGCGGGATCACCCGAACCGAACGTAAGGTCGAGACAGCTGTAGTAGTTCTACCCACGTAAGAATGTCACGGAGAAGTCATTTAACAGACATAGGCCACTCTTCTCAATCGCCTTCCGCAGCATCTTTCTACGGTTGTCGCAGTTACCATTTCCCCGCATAACGGTATGCGCATTAAAATCGCCACATGTCACAACAGTGTCCTTACACGTTCATAAAATTCGCATAATGCAGAAAAGAAAACTTTCGTGGATGGATGAAAATATATACTGATTACTGATATGCTCACGCTTCCGAGTTTCACTTCGATTCCCATATATTCCGGAATACAATAAGTAGACGCTGCTAATTTTACTGACGGCAGCTTTTTACGCTATTGCTCTGCTTATATATACCAGCAGATCTAGATGATGTGTAAACAACATAATTCGCAAAGGAATAGACACTACCCACCCCGTCTTCCGTTAGGCACAGCACATGGAATGCATGCAGGGCCACCACTTTCTGGAAACCTTCACTCTTGCACCTTAGGCCCTTAACATTCCATTGAAGCATGGCTGAGTATGGCAAGAAATTATCCATTATGAGCTTTCGGCAACTGACATACAGTATTTTGCATCGCTATCTGCTCCATTGACAATATCGCTGTGATTTCAGAAAGGCTATTAACTTGCGGAAGTGAGGTAGATACAGCTCTTAGGGCGGTGAAAAGTGTGGAAGGAATCAGTTTCTCAATGGAAAAGGCACAGGTCGTCTTTGTTGTCTCTCTTGCCGCTTGCCCTGTTCCCATACTGTTGTTCCTAGCATCGCGAAACTCTGTGGTGGAATGAGTTTTCTCCTTTGATGGTCCAAATGTTCATTTGGTGTTTTGCCTGGCGCCACATAGGTGTGTTGCAGAATCACTTGGTTCACATGAGTAGTTCGGCGGGGTTCTGGTCGGGGCTCTGAGGTCTGTCTCCTTCTATCTGAATTCTTCATAAGCTTATCGTAGCTAGAGGTAGATTTATCTTTCTGGTGGGTGAGCTGCAGACTTTCCTTTTGGTACATTGGGATGTTCATGGTGCCCAAGTTGGAAGGGACGGCGTCATGGTGAGGCATGCTTCCGTAAAGAAGTTCGTGATGGCGTTGTCGTGAAGCTCCCTTGTAGTTCTGCCGGCAGACATCAAATGCTGCGGTATGGAAACCGTTGTAATTCGCACACTTTGGTTGTCGTACTGACTTGTACCCCTTGTAAAGGGGACCTTCTCTACATGCTTGGTCGCCTCTGTTTCTCCTGCAGTTCTTCACTTAATGACCAAATCTCTCGAATTTGTAACGTCGGTTGACTAGACCCAGATATTCCTCCACTGGGCGAATTGTAAAATAGAGGAATGCTCTGCCAGACATCACTCGATCGTAACGGAAATGAAATTGCATTACTTAGAGGGCGTGTCTTCATCGCGCCATCATCTAGTAGATAGTATCGCATTTGTCGCCGTGCAAGGTTTATCCCGGAGTCTTTCGAGTATTCCACAAGCTTTTGCACAGTATATTCCAAAGGTACGTGCTTTATCCTTCCTACATTTCCTGTGTAAAATTCTGGAGCAAATGCTTATACAGGCAAGCCAGCTCTTACAGACTAGCCAACAATAGTTTCTTGATGGAAATTCACCAAAGAGCTTCCGCCTTTGTTCACTCTGAAGGATTGCAGATTCTCTCTCGCTGGCCGCACCATTATCGCAGGCAACAACATTCGGGTTTACTATAGTTTCCAAAAACACCACTCTGTTCGATTGACCGAGAGACTAGAGGAATGTCTTCAGCTCTTTCTTTTTCGTAGGTCACGTGCGCGTTTGTCTCGCCGTCGGCGTCGCACTCAATATATTCACCATCCCTTGATGAGCAACAAGTATATGTTTTCCCATTAGCGGCTTCAGTGTTTCATCAGGCCTAACTTTCTTCACTGAGCTTGGTTCATCAGACATCTGCGCGCCTCGTTGGTTCCAGAACATGTGTGCGTGGTCCTATACCACGAGTTAGAGACTCACCGGACGTAGTGAGGTTCACTGGCTTAGCCACGTTGAAGCCATGTCGCGGTGACGGCCGACCCTGGTAGGCATTCGCGTCTCGGTAGCTGTCTTCCGCCACGATGGCGGTTGGTGACCGGGGCTACGTCACGCTGTGGCTTCCACTAGGTCCACTAGTACCCACAGAGAGGTCATAGTCGGGGCTCTGTAGTCATCGCGACTTGTGGTTTTCTAAGGTGCAACCAAAGTAGAGTTCACAAGCTTTTTTCTATCCTTCACCGATCGGAATTTGCGGGGTCCGGCGTTTCGAGACTACTTTTGCACGAGATTCAAATATATCCTAAAGGTATTTCTACACCTTCAAACTTGAAAAATGAGATCCTTGTACAAGCGAGAAGTGTTTAATAGACTTTCTACAACCTCCAAAATATTTGCCGGTACTCCTTTCAAGGGGAAGGCCACACATCGCTTTAGGCCAACTCCGATTTGCCTGTCCGAATACATGTAGAACGCAGAAATAATTTCCCGAGAGAACCGCGGAGCCGACTTGAATAATGTTTGTTGCATTTGAGAAAGAAAGAAAGAAAGAAAGAAAGAAAGAAAGAAAGAAAGAAAGAAAGAAAGAAAGAAAGAAAGAAAGAAAGAAAGAAAGAAAGAAATGCAAATTCTAATGACTGTAGGAAGCTGAATTTTGAATTAATACCTCACTGTTTCTACATAAACTGCCGAAGATCGGTAAGTTTGAAAAAAAGGATAGAAGCATGAAGTTCAGGAACCCGTAACTCTGCATCAAAAACAGATATCGTAGTTTTGTGCACTGCTTCCGTTAGAATATCTAAAGCGGACAAATTTCATGCCTGAAATTACAGCTTACGTAAATTTGTTACGACGTTGGCAGGGATATTGCAAAAGCCTTACTCATAAATGAGTGGTATATTTTTGAGGGGCGTATAATACACAATGCATAATAAGTTTGCAGGGACAACATGGCCACAATTAGTACATGACCGGGGTAGTTGGAAAAGTACGGGAGAGGCCTTTGCCCTGCAGCGGGCGTAACCAGGATGATGATGATGATGATGATACATCAGTATTTTGCGATTTAGGTTATTATTTGGTAAAATTTACTCAATTGTTGTACCTTTCACATTGCTGAGTTAGAGAATTGAAAACTTGACAGTCCCATTTATAGAATTTTTGCAATTCCTAGACATTTTTTATAAACATTTGAAGGCCTAAACGAAGAATTTGCGTGTTGCAGTGACTAGATTTTAACTTTGTTCTTTTAAATGCAAGAAACTCTAACAAAATTGTCGAAGTGGTTACCGAGAAAAACTATTTTTCCGTTCACATGTGTTGAGATAGGAGCTTCCGAGCTAAAGCTTCCTCTTAAGGACTTTATTTTTGTACCAGTATATTCTCAGCATGTTTAAAAGTACGAACAAAATAAATGTGTTCCATTTCCTGCGAAGTTCTCGCTCTTAACATTACGTGCTCGGCCCCAACAGCAAACTCCCCCTCACCCCCGAACCCCCCACCCCACCCCAATATATCGGTCGCAGAAAGAGCAATATACTAGTGAGGTAAGTTTCCCTCGGCTCAAAATTTTTTTGGGCTAAATCTCGTATTTCACTCTCACATAACGTAGAACTGCCGTGCCCAATAGCAGCGGGACATCGATGTTACGTAGCGTAAGATGGCACGATATGCGAGCCAGTGGCGTAGCCGGGAATTTTTTTCGCTGGGGGCACGCACTTGACCGGGGACGCGGGGGGAGGAAGAGGGGAAAGAGTGCCGTAGAAAGGAGGCTGGGCAGGTGGTATCCTGGTATTCAGATCTTTCTTTTATTTCTCTGGGAGGGGCCACGTACCCTGTGCGCGCCACCCCTCCCCCCTTGCCCCTGCCTTTATCCGTGATGGTTGCCAAGCCTGTCGAACTTGTTTATAGAGTCGCTTCCATGGTTACAACTAACTCGAGGGCTTCCGCGAGTCGGAAGTTGTCGTGGCACGTGGTCGGCGGGTTGACGGCGTCATTTCTATGGTCACAGCACCTTCTGCATGGCTGTCGTGATGATAAAGCGATAATTAAAATAAATTTAAAACATGATGCACTTTTTTTTCGTAGTACTCGGAATATCGTATAAACGTAAACCGCACGTAACATTTATAACCAACAGTGATAGTGTCCGCAGATCGGTGTCAGTTCCCTTGCACGAGGTTCACGAAATCACCGCATTGTCATGATGCTACTGGCGTCATCCAACAAGCTTTCTCAGAAGCGTTGCAGGACTGCTCACCTCACCAGATCCCTCACCAGGTCTGACCATATTGAGCTGACAAGTGCAGAGGATACATTGCCCGATGATTATCGTGTCTACAAATATTACTTCGCTCCGCTCCGCGGAAAGATCTGAAATTTCAAACCGAAAGCCGTCTGCCCGCCCCCTCGCGGCCGCCGTGCTCCATGCCGGAGGGTGACGTACGTGTGCTAGTGCGCCTACGTACACGTGTTCGGGCTGCGACGTCGCTCGTAGTGACACGTGACCTCGAGAATTATTCAAGGCAACATGTCCTATTTCTGTAATCTGCTGCTTGAATACACGAATTCAAGTTTAGAAAAATAATAAAACACACAAACCGAATGTTTGAGTGTTTTTGTTTTACTTCGCACCGCAGCAAGACAGATATACTTCCGTTTCGTCTGCTTCTTCCCACGTCGTGTGGTCGCGCACGCCGACGCCGAAACGATGTCATTTTCTAGCGTGTTCCAGCGCGCGATCACGCTCTGTGATCACCTTGGATCAGCTGTGATCAGCTCAGTATTCGTGTAGCACTCACTTATACCGCTAGTCAGGTGTCCTCGTGCACAGCGCGCAAAATCGTGCGCTGCGCGAAGCGAGACAATCGCAACAGCTCGCACTCGACGCCGTCAGCGGCAGTGCGCCGCGCCGCAAAAAAGCGAGGAGAAAAAAAAATGAAGGCGGGGCCCGTGACATATGCGACACGCCTTTCTCGAGATCCGATATGGGAGAACGCAGGGAAGGAATTTCGCTTGCGGAGGCTAGACGGGGCAAGTGGAGAGAGCGTCTCGCTTGGCAGTGGAGCTCGCCTCCTGAAGTCATGGGTTCGCGGCACTATTTCTATCTCGGCTATTGATGAGCTGGTTTGAAATTTCTTTCTTTCTTTCTTTTTGCGGCAGAACGCTCCCTAGAGGCCCCGTAACAGCTTCCAGCGTATTTTCTAATTTGCCATGTGGCCTGGTGAGGGGCCCTTTCAGAGATTCTCTGTGGTCCTCCTCTGCACCTACTACCACAGGTTGGCGGTGACGACCAACGAGAGGCCCCCTTCCTACGCGTCCGCCTGCGTCTTCTGGCTTCATGTTCGAACATGTTCGAACCGACAGCCGATACGGAAAACGATGGCGGCAACGACGATGTTGAGTATGCCAACAGCGAGAGCGACGTGTGCACCTTCTCGCGCGTTGGCAATCTTAGCTGGTACGTATGTTTTGTTTTTTTTCATGCAGCTGCACGTTCCAATGACAGGAGAAAAAATGCGCTAAAGTGTCACTGGGAACTTGCTGCTGAAGAATGCCGAAGCACTAACTTCTCATTAGATTGTAAACACAGATGCAATTCCGCGATGTCAAGCACCTTGCCGCTGGTTGTCTAAAGTCCCGTGGTTTTTTGAGTGTTGATACACGATCGCGAACATAAGTGCCGCGTTTCAAAGTGCGCACATGCAGTGCTGCGAGGTACAGTCATGGAATTTGCTTATGATACACATCCAGAGATGGCCAGAGTTATTATATGTGCAATATTCATACTATGGTTCGACGACTTTGCGATTGTGGCTCCATCAAGAATCGGTATGCGTGCTCCATGCTAGTGTTGACATCAAGATATGAGGCGGTTTAGCACCGCCGTGTGGTAAACACGATAACTGCAACCGAACGTCGAATGTCACTAGGCAAGCCTATACTCCATTTCATACCTCAGGTGCAACGCTGTGGAAGCTACGCACGAAGTCCGGTCACCAAAATTTATTACTGCGCGCGTTTCCGTCTGTGCTTCGCAGCGTGCCAGCGGCGTTTGCTTGCGCGAGCATGCACGTGAAGCTGCCGCGACGGGCTGCAATTAAAAAATGCCGAAAAGAAAATTGATTTAAAAGAACGTGTTAGCAGCCGTATAAGTACACAGATTGTTTCTATGGGTAAATTCTTTTTTTTTTCATTCAGAACTGAGCTTATATATGGAAAATTTTCGCACAGATCGGGTCAAGAAACACCGAACTTTTTCTAAGTGCGAACGCAGCCACTGCAAGAAGTATCTCAAGTCTCCACAGCGTTGCACCTGATGTATGAAACGGAGTATAGCAACGCTAGCAACAACGCGTTTCCGCATTTGTCGTAAGGCTATCCGGCTATCGCGGAAATAGTCCGAGCACAGCACAGTTGATTTCGTCGGCACGAACTTATCTCTCCTCACCGCACGGACCCGCTGCGATGCAAGCTTCTTGTCCTTCGGGAACCTGTGAAACGCCACATCGTCTCGCCCGCCTGTGTTCGCGCAGCCGAATGCTGCACAGAACGAGGGCATGCTGGGCGCCCTTGGCTGTAGGCACTCAGGCATCACAGAAGGAAAGAACAGTTTACGAAAATCGCAAAAGAAAACAAACGTGAGCGGCGGCGGCGGCAGATCTCTCGTGGCGTCGTTCAGTAAAGAGCAGCACGGAAAGAGGCATGCCAGCACATGCCAGCACGCCGGTCCAGCAGGCCGGTCCCCGCGAATGACGTCTCTCTCGCCGGTTCTCTCCTCTGGCAACCACCTCACCCGGCGCTCCGGGAAGCGATGGGGGCGTGTCCGCGGGGGTGATTTAGAAAGCGATTTCCGCCCCTTATATTAACAAAACGAAGAAAAAAATTTCGGAACCGTAAATTATTAGGTCTGTTCTTCCCCATCCCAGCAATTCATGGAAATTGAAAACCGTTTCAGCTTCCCTTTAAGGCGCACGTTCAGTGCTCCCGCTAACTTGCTACGGTGACGGAAAGGTTGTTTCTTTGTTAACCCCCAAATAACGTGCGAACTTTTAAAAACCAGTTCAAATCAAATTAACGTGAGCCGCGTTGGTTCCGCCGATATGGGTGTGTATGCCCTGGGCAGAGCCAATTAGCTCGAAAACTATATGGTTGTCTACGTATATAACTAACGATAAATAGTCAGAACAGTTAGCCTAACTGTAGCTTTGCGGGAGCCCCGCACTCTTGTATCGTTTAAGCAGCACGCGTGGCGAATGCACAGAAAGACAAGAAAGCTTGTTGGACTGACGTTCCCTTAAAGGAATACCGTCAAGACATTTTCCACTATAGTCGGATACAACTTTAGAAAAAAGGGGGCGTTTACTCCTCCGCGGTGGAGGCGCACGAGCACCCACCAATGGGCACGCACTCTGGACTAACGTCATCAGCCGGACGGCCGGTGAGCCCGCCGGCGGCCGACGGAGAAGATGGCCGCCCGCGCTTCGAACTGGGCGAGGTTGCGTCAGCTGTGTGCTTCAGCCCCTCGTCAGAGTGAATTCCAGTACTGTTTGTGATGGCCTATCATGTCGGAAATATTACTATGAGCTTACGATGCGGCATTTATGCCGCGTGCGTTTATTCTGAGCCGTGATCCGGTGAAGGAACATTGCAGCGAGCATCGCTGGCGCTGCGCTACGCTTTGCCTGAAAACAGGATCCCGCGGCGACCGCTGCGAACACACATCCTGCGTGTTTCTTTCATGTTGTTTTATGTCGCTCCTGAGTGACGTTACGACGAGAAAGCTTTTCCAAAGACTGGTACCTACTGTTAGCGGCGGGTGTGTTCGTGTACTGTGTGGCTGCGTTTTTCGTCGGATGGGGTGAAGTGATGGAGCAAAAGCATTCTCAGGAGAAATCATAAAAGTGTGCGCGCATGAAACAAACCTACGAGTGTCTCAACAGAAAATATTTGCAGAAGAAGCCTTCGACGCAAAGATTTGTCGCCATCAACTTAGCGTGAACGATCATCGTCAGCAATGAGATAGCCGAGCGTCAAGCGACGGTGTTCGAGCGTTGTGTAGCACCGTCGATTGATTGCTGTCCACCAGTGATCACTGCACGCGCAAGCTGTAGAACGCGTGCTGTGAAATTGTCAAAGCACAAAACCAAAAAATATAAATTTTATGCTTTAAAACCAAGAGTATTTATTTCAAACGATGAATAAAGCATTTTTGTATACCTTTCTGCCTCGACCGTATTCTCACCCCAGGTTTGTAATGGTTGCGATAAATGCATTGTTTTATATAAGTACTTTTTAGATAGCAACTGATTCATTTTAAGCGTGGAAAACGAGTAGTAGATACGCCGTGTACATTTAAACAAGCGAAAAAGCCATGCAGAGCTGCTCTTTCTACTTTTGTCACTTGCAAAGAAGCTAAAGAGCAGACGACGGGCAGCGTTGAAGAAGGCACGGGGTTATTTTTCTGTCGCTATCCGGCATGTGCTGTAGCACATGACAGCTCTACTAAGCCAGTCATCAAAATACAAAAGTCTTTATTTATACCGAGAATTACGCGTTTCAGGAGCACGATTTCTCGAGCGGGACTATTATTATTTGTCGCGGAGGCAATCGGCTGTCGCGCTTTGGTCATCTGGGCGGGGCCTCCCCCTTTTTCTAAAGTTGTATCCGACTACAGTCGCTTCTTCCCGTCAAACGAAGGCCGAAACCTGTTAAGGCCTAGAAAAATATCGACAATTCGTTAGAGCACTCCAAATATTTTTTTTATGTACTTAGTTTATACAAATAGGTTAGGGTTTCCTTACCCAGGAGGTGGACTGGTCGTGTCGTCACGATACATCGACTCACTCCATTGGTGCGCTCGTTGCTGCTGCCACATCCGAGCGCCGTAAGAAGCGCGCCCAGCACTCGTGCTTGACTTGTATGGGCAACGTCCTCATACGGATAGTTTACATGGCGTCAAAAAATTTCGCTCTGTCGTGGCGACACGGTAATGTCGATGACGTCACGTCCGGGATTTCTAGACGATTTTAGTATCTAAATTAAGACATCGGGACGAGGCGAGGAAATGATCGCGTACTTATAATTAAGTGCGCGTTAATGAAATCCAGCAGGTCAAAATTATTCCGAAGTCCCCCACTACGGCGTGCGTCATAATCAGATTGGGGTTTTGGCGCGTGAAACCTCAGTATTTTATTTTATGTCATGTTTCTGCGGCCACGTGACTTTATCACGTATGCACCCTTACTCCTCCCCATCTTGCTACGCATGTGGTTTGGTTTGGCTCGCCGCTCACTGAATTTTATTACATGGGCGAAAATTTGACACAATTTGCCGACAGTGGTGCAAAATAGTGACCGCAAGTGAATTGAACGCCGTTAGCTCCCGTCGCGTCCTAGTATAAACGAAACGCTTCAATGTCAGTCGCGGGTTAAGTTCTTTTTCCTAGGTGATAGAGAATGTGAGGATTATTAATGCTCTAGCATTGGGCATTAATTGGGCATTGGTCATTGTCAAAGGGGAATAAAGTGTATGTGTGTTAAGTGGGTCACGTGGTAAAGGTAGAGGGAGGATGGGAGAGCTCAATAGAGCGTGATGTGCGTATTTGCGTATGTATGTATGTGCAGTCGAACGCCTGTAAACGAAATTCTCGGAACCTACAATATATTTTTTTTTTGTCATGCAGGTCACTTCGTTCTAATGGTCGGGCTGCGTACCGCGCACAACAAAGCAGGCTAAAATTGTTCAACAGTAAAGAACCTTTATTAAACATGAACTCAAGAGACACTTAGTGAAATAAGTCGCTTTTGTTTTGATGCCCACTTTTTTTTTTACATAATTAGGCGACTGAAGCCACGCTTAGCGCACCTAAATTCACAGCACGCTGCGCGGTTAAACGCAGGAACTAAATCTGCAGATCGTCGGATGCCGCTATCGCCTCCCTTGCCGTCAAGATTCTTTGTTAGTTTCCGTGATCTTCGTCACTGTGGCTTTGTTAACATTCCCGTGCTTTCCTCCTTAGATGGCTTTCACGACGCCGTCAGTCGTCAGTTACGATTACATCATCACGTCTTCATCACCTGCGACGTATGTGTCAGCCATTGCACACGCGGATGCGTTACAACCAAGCAGCGTATAAGTTGCGAGCGATTTCTGGAGCAGCGCAGCAGGACGAGCAGGGTGCGTTCGTCAAGTGCGTGGCTAGCATTGTCGTTAGCGCTAGCGCAAAGCGCGTTTAGGTGATGTCTGTGGACAGGGCAGTGGCGGCTGCGGTATACGTAGCAGCACTAGTTGTGAAGAGACAAATCAGCCACTGGGGGCGCCTAAATCCCTTCGTTATGTATATATATATTGTTATGGGGTTAAAAACAGTCAGACTTGTATTTACAGAATATTTACAATAATTATAGCAGCTGACAAGATGGTAGCCAGCGCGCGCGACATGGACCACGTCGGAGCGATGCTGAACCACACTTGGCTCAAGACGGGCGATTTCGTACGTGACGTCAGTTACATTACGCAAGACACGGTAAGGGCCGGAGTAGCGTGAAAGTAACTTCTGCGAGAGGCCAACGTGTCGCGACGGCGACCAAAGGAGAACCATGGCGATCGGTGTGTAGTGGACGTCACGATGGTGGGCGTCATATAGGCGCCGCTGCCTGTCCTGCTCTCGCATAACGTCGCCTTTCCTCACACCGTCGTTACCATTTCAGACAACACGTCCTGCCTTCCGCTTGTGAACTTTGGACTCTGTACACAAGTACACCGCACCTCCACCAAAAATGTTACGGCGTTGAAAACAGTCAGACTTGTATTTACAGAATATTTACAATAATTATAGCAGCTGACAAGATGGTAGCCAGCGCGCGCAACCCAGAGCGTCGTCTTCTTCCGACCAAGCTAACATCTTCCTCGTCAGCGTGTCACTGTATATATATATATATATATATATATATATATATATATATATATATATATATATATATACATATATATATATATCAATCTCGGCATTACGCGTGTTTTGTTATAGAAGGAATTACAGTGTGACGACAACGGAGTCACGACAGCGTGACGAGAATGGCACGTTTACTTACTCCACGCAGGCCACATGGTCCTCAACCACCTGAGGTTCTTTAATGTGCACCCAAATCTAAGTACACGGGTGTTTTCGCACTTCGCCCCCATCGAAATGAGGCCGCAGTGGCCGGTAAGCTGTATGCCGTAGGTGCGAGGGAAAATGTGAGAGGGTGAGAAATATGATCGTTTGATGTGAATGTCTTCTCACTCACCCGGTGTTGTACGGTGCGAGGAGGAGGAGGAGGAGGAGGAGGAGGGTTGCACACGCCCTAAGAGGGAAGGGAGGCAGGAGAACCTACGCCTCCAAAATGTTGAGGCGGCGCGATCTCAAGTCTTGGAGCTGCGTTGAAGCTAGAGGCAGTTCGTTCGCCGCTGCTGCAGCCCTCCATCATGCCACTGTTCTGACAGCGAGTGTCCGCGGTCATCGAGTGAGATCTGTTCCTATTTGCCGGTGCGCGCGTGACATCATACTTGTTAATTTAGTTGGTCAGTTCATCTTTATGCAATTTGTACGTTTGACAAAACTACTAACCTTACTTCGTATAGCTGTCTGATAATTTGCTGTCGCAATCGATGCTCTGCCTTTCGGGAGAAACTGCGGCTTTCTTTAACCTTCTTTGCGCAGGTATGCAGTACTTCGTTCGAGCTCAGGTACCGTCCAGCAGAAATCGGTGCTACGAAGCGGTTTACGGCACAAGCCAGCGCTTCAGCGACGCTGCGTTAACACTACAGCGATGATTGAGGCAAGAGCACGCGGCCGCTGCTAGATATCGTGTCGAGAGGCGTCACTCTCTCCGGAACGCTGCTATCGCAGCGCTCTCACATGAGCGGGGTGCTTTATAAAGGGTTCCCCGCTTCTTCCTGCCTCTTATTTTTCTGCACGTTATCTAATAACAACCATGCTTCCCTGCTAATATTCTTGTTTTTCTTTTTCTTTCGCACAGCATATGGGACCGACTTCTTGCGGTAATTAATAAAGCTGTGTGCGTCATCATCCCACAATTCGTGTTTACGACGCCAACGAACGAGCTCAGTTGGCTTACTCCACGCGCACTTTAGATACGGAAGAAGGAAAAAGACGAAATGCCGTCACCTGACAATCTTGAAGTCCAATCATGGCAAATATAAAGGATAAGTTCGTGGGAAATATGCGCTTACCACGTGCTAGGCAAGTGGCACTGAAAGGTCCGGCAACCATGTAGGGACTTATAAAGGATAAGTTCGTGGGAAATATGCGCTTACCACGTGCTAGGCAAGTGGCACTGAAAGGTCCGGTAACCATGCATGTAGGGACTTATAAGGGATAAGTTCGTGGGAAATATGCGCTTACCACGTGCTAGGCAAGTGGCACTGAAAGGTCCGGTAACCATGTAGGGACTTATAAAGGATAAGTTCGTGGGAAATATGCGCTTACCACGTGCTAGGCAAGTGGCACTGAAAGGTCCGGTAACCATGCATGTAGGGACTTATAAGGGATAAGTTCGTGGGAAATATGCGCTTACCAGGTGCTAGGCAAGTGGCACTGAAAGGTCCGGTAACCATGTAGGGACTACCTGCCAAGAGTTAAGGAAAAGATACACACAAAAAGATTTCCCCATTTGGAGGCGTATCTTCTCCCCAAACATTAATCGCAATATGTCTTTAATCTGTCTTTCTTGCGCTTGGTTTCTTAAAAACTCAGCACTTGCTACTTTCCTCAAGAATGCTACCTCATGCTGATAATGCCCATGCCGATCGTGACCTGGAAATTGCGGGCGTGCAAAGTTAAAAACTAAGTTATGGGATTTTACGTGCCAAATCCACGGTCTGATTATGAGGCACGCCGTAGTGGGGGACTCCGGAAATTCTGACCACCTCGGTTTCTTTAGAACGACAGAAAGCTGAGCTAGTTGGTAAGGATTCATTATGCAAAAAAGAAGTGAGGCGTGCAGACAGGACACAAGAGTAGAGAAGTGGACAACACGAACGCCGCTAACGAAGCAGGATTGTGCAGATAAGTAGGGGAACATGGAAAAGGGCTCAGAGTATTAGAAATGAAGCTTAGAACGACAGAAAGCTGACCTAGTTGGTAAGGATTCATTACGTGTTGTTCGTGTGTGTTGTCCACTTCTCTACTCTTGTGTCCTGTCTGCACGCCTCACTTCTTTTTTGCATAATGGGGTTCTTTCACGGAAACGTGAATCTAAATTTCCGAAGAGTTCCACCATGGCTTGTGACCTCGGCCGTAATTTCAATGTGAGGCACCGCGCGGGGTGCTGTTAAGTAAGAGACGACTCAGGCACAAAGTCGTGTTATATTTCACTTACAGATAAGGACAATTTCACAATTATAAAAACAAACACAATACAAACATTATTAGACCAATCTTAGATTATGCAGTAATTATCTGGGACCCTTTTACAAAGGTAAACATAAATAAACTTGAAAGAATCCAAAAGAAAGCAGTAAGGTTTATATATAACACTTACGGGCGAGCATCAGTCAGTGACCTCCTCAAAAAAAGCGGTTTACCCTCTATTCCTAACAGAAATCGCATATGTCGCTTAAAGTTTTTCTATCAATTAATTAATAATAATTTCAAAGTTGACACCTCCAATATCCTTGCTTATTCCTCGGGGTACCAAACTAGAAATCACCATTCTCTTTCTATAACACCATTAAATCCGCGAGTTAATTGTTTTAAATATTCCTTTTTATCCAAGGACCATCACTGATTGGAATAACCTCACGGATGATGTTGTCAGACAGACATCATTACATTCATTTCAAGAGCATTTGAATTGATTGTTGTTAATTGACCTTGTCGCTGTATTCTCTTGTTGAATTTCTATGTGCAATTTTGTTTTCTTTGTGTCTTGTTTGAATCGCACCGCTGGTACGAGTTGTTGGGAACTCGGCGCTGACGCCCGTTGTTGCACCTGGGTCGCAAGCCCCAAGGGTAGCGTTGGCCTGGCGGCCTGGGGTACAACTGGAAGCATCCGAAGGTCCCGGCAAAGCATGAGTCGACTGGTAACAACAAAACAACTTGTTTATTCTAACATCGCAAAGAGTTGGCGGTCAGGTTGACCGAAGTAGAGAGACGGGAGAGCACGTTACTCAACAGAAGAAATCGGAGCCCTCCTTTGGCGTCCGGGGGCAGCTGCTTTTATACTCTCGCAGTTGAGGGCAAGAAGGAACCCCTCTATAGACGAGCAGGTGACTGTGCCGCTCGGGCACAATGGGATGAGAAGGTGGAGCAGCCGTCGTGCCGGCGCCGTTCGGGCACAATGGGAAGAGAAGGTGGCGCATACGTCGTGCCGGCGCCGGTCAGACCCCTCGCTTCACAGTTGGGGGAGCTCCTCTCCCCGGCTGCCGCGCTTCGACAAGCGTGGGCACCAACATGCACATACACACACACACGCACATGAAGACACGTGGCATTGGAACATGCCTGGACGCGCTTGGCAGGGAGGCGTAGCGGCGGCGCCGAACGGGCCAAAATGTCTGCCGCTTTGAACGAAGCCCCGGCGTCCGTTGCATCCGCGCCGGCTTTACCGCGCGTCGTAGGCGAAACGTAACAGACCGCCCCGCCGGGGGTAGGAGATCCCGATGGTCAGGGGACTGCATCCGCTGTCCGGAGGGATGTCGCTCGATGATGCTCATATCCGAAGTCGGGCGTCCCTCGACGTTTCTTGAGCGCAGCGCACAGAGAAGGCCTCGTTCTCTCGTTCAGGTTCGCACAGGACACTGCAAAGTGACTTCGGGAGAGTTCACATTTTTGTTCTCGTTCCCGGCAAGCGTTAGAACTACGCTGAAACTCAACCGCTCAGTCAGCAAGCACGGCACAACCCTCACTAAGCCCTGCCAGGCTCTTTCCCCTTTTATACCACTGCCTAGTTCCTTACAGTAGTCTAGCAGCACTCAGAACGCGTCCACAAATTGGAAAATTGCACTAGAAAGCATATCATCACTTTGAAACACTAAACAAAAGCAATATGTTAAAAATCCTGCCTCAGGAAGAAAAACATCAGTAACAAACAATTTTGAGGCTGATTCCTACGTTAGGGGCTTCGACTTAAGCCATCGGCGTTACCGTTGAGACTCCCCTTTTTGTAACGCACCTCAAAGGAATATTGTTGCAAAGCGAGGCTCCAGCGCAGGAGGCGGCCATTTTTGGGAGAGATGGTCTGCAGCCATTGGAGAGGGCAGTGATCCGTCTCAATGATAAACCTTATGCCGGCTAGATAGCATGACAATTTCTGAACGGCCCACACGAGACACGCACACTCTTTCTCGGTGGCGCTATACGCCTGCTCACGACTGGTCAGCTTACGACTAGCATACAGGACGGGGTGTTCTACTTCTCCATTTTCCCGTTGGCACAGTACAACGCCCATGCCTCGCTCACTAGCATCGCACTGAACAACGAACCCTTTTGTATAGTCTGGCGATCGTAGCACAGGCTGGCTTGTTAGGGCGCTCTTTAGAGCGCTAAAAGCTCGTTCCTTTGTCTCATCCCAGACGACTGTTTGCGGCTCTGTCTTTCTTAGAGCATCCGTCAGGGGAGCCGCGATATCAGAGTACCTGGGGATGTACCTCTGATAGTAGCCGGCGACACCTAAGAACGACCGAATATCGGTCTTCGTGCGCGGTTGCGGGAAGTCTCGCACAGCGGCCACCTTTATTTCAGAGGGGCGGCGACGACCCTGACCAATCACGTGACCGAGGTAGACAACCTCGGCCTGTGCTAACTGGCACTTAGGAGCCTTTACTGTCAAGCCCGCTTCGCGCAGGCGGGTTAGCACTGCCCGCAAGTGTGCCATATGCTCAGACCAGGATGCGGAGAATATCGCTACGTCGTCTAGATACGGTAAAGCGAATTCTTGCTGTCCCCGCAACACTTTATCCATGAGGCTTGAAAAACAGTATGGCGCGTTCTTCAAACCAAAACTCAACACTTTAGGACGGAATGTTCCCATTGGTGAAATGAACGCCGCATACCTACTAGCCTCTTCTGTAAGTGGAACCTGCCAATAACCCCTGACAAGATCTAGGGTGGAAATAAACTGAGCGCTACCAACTTTCTCAAGGCGCTCCTCGATGTTAGGGATCGGATAAATTTGATCCTTAGTGATGGAATTAAGCCTGCGGTAGTCGACGCAAGGACGAGGTTCCTTGCCCGGTACCTCAACTAAAATCAAAGGGGAGGTATAATCACTCTCACCTGCCTCAATAACACCGAGCTGTAGCATTTTCTTTACCTCAGCCTCCATAATATCGTTCTGGCGGGGTGACACCCGGTACGCCTTGGATCGTACTGGCTCTGGGGAGGTAAGTTCTATATCATGAGTAAGAACAGAAGTACTACCAGGCCTCTCAGAGAACAGACCTTGAAACTCTTGTAAGAGCTGGTGAAGTTCGGTTTTCTGCTCAGGCGACAGCGATGCTTTACTGATTAAGTCACTAATGACTTGATCGGTGTCTTCCCTGTTCGTCACTGAGCCTAGTCCCGGAAGCTCGACCGGAAGCTCTTCAGGAACGTTTACCATCATGCACACCACTGCTTCCCTTTGTCTATAAGGTTTGAGCAGATTACAGTGGTAAACTTGCTGTGCTTTCCGCTTTCCTGGCAGACTCACCACGTAGTTAACGTCCGACAGTTTCTGAACAATTCGTGCTGGGCCCTCCCACTGCACGTCTAGTTTGTTGTTTAGCGATGTGCGCAATATCATGACCTCATCGCCCACCTCAAAACGACGGGCCCTGGCGGTCCGATCATAATAAACCTTGGCCCTCTGCTGGGCCTTTGCCATTGCTTCACCTGACAACTCCTGTGCCCTTCTTAAGCGTTCGAGGAGCTTAAGCACGTACTCCACCACGACTGGGTCGTCGCCCCTGCCTTCCCACGATTCTCGAAGCATGCGAAGCGGAGACCGAAGCGAGCGACCGTACACCAGCTCAGCTGGCGAAAACCCCGTAGCCGCATGCGGCGCGGTCCGTAATGCAAACATCACCCCAGGCAGACACAGCTCCCAGTCAGTTTGATGTTCAAAACACAATGCTCTCAACACGCGCTTCATGACGGAGTGGAGCTTCTCAACGGAATTCGACTGTGGGTGGTACACTGAGCTGTGTAACAGCTTTACCCCACACCTTTCGAGAAAAGTTGTCGTCAAAGCGCTAGTAAACACTGTGCCCTGATCTGATTGGATTTCCGCAGGAAAACCAACTCGCGCAAATATGGACAGTAGTGCATTGACTATCTCAACTGAGCTGAGTTCTTTAAGCGGCACTGCTTCAGGGAACTTTGTCGCTGGGCAGATCACAGTCAAAAGGTGTCTGTACCCCGTGGCTGTTACCGGCAGAGGTCCCACTGTATCAATAACGAGCCGTCTAAAAGGCTCCGTAATGATAGGTACCAATCTCAACGGCGCCCTCGATTTGTCCCCTGGTTTGCCCACCCGCTGACAAGTGTCACATGTCCTCACGAAATGGTCTGCGTCCCGAAAACACCCTGGCCAATAGTACTCTTCCAAGAGACGGTCCTTAGTTTTCTTAACTGCTAGGTGTCCGGACCACGAACCCCCGTGCGACAAGCGCAACAGATCCTGACGATAGCATTGAGGAACGATCAACTGATCGAACTCCACTCCTCTGCGGTCTAGATACTTCCGGTACAGGACTCCACCTCTTTCCACAAAACGTGCATTTTTCCTGGCGATACCTTCCTTGACATTGCAGCGTATGTTTTCTAGGCTGCCATCCTTCTTTTGCTCGGCTATCAAAGCCGACCGGCTGACTTTTAGCAACCTATCAAGTCCGTCTGACGTAGGCGCGATGAGCAAATCTGCAGATAGCTCTTCTAACTTTCCCGCATCGGCAATTTCCTCTCGGTATCTGGTGCCTTTAACGTTACAGACTCAAGTTTATTCAGTTCGGGCGTGCTCTGAATATCAGCTTGCTGCGCCTCTGACCCTTTTTCATTGTTTGACAACGTCGGCCCCGCAACTACCGCCTTTGCAGCGAGCTCCCGAACCTTCGATCTGGTTAAGGCCTCAACGCTAGCCTCACCAAACAAAAGCCCCTTCTCGCGCAGGAGGTGATCGGACCTGTTCGAAAATAGGTACGGGTACTGGGGGGGCAGCATAGATGACACTGCCGCCTCCGTCTCAAGCGCTCCGAAAGGTCCTTCAATAAGCACTTTTGCTACCGGCAGACACACGCTATGAGCTTCCACGGCTTGCTTGATCCATGCGCACTCGCCCGTGAACATATGGGGTTCTACGTAAGAGGGGTGAACTACATCCATTGTAGCTGCGGAATCGCGAAGCACTCGGCACTCTTTCCCGTTCACGAGGAGGTCTCGCATGTAAGGCTCGAGAAGCTTCATGTTCTCGTCAGTGCTGCATATTGACAAAAACACAACTTTTGGTTTTGTTTCCGGACACTGCGCCGAAAAGTGACCCGGCTTCTGGCACGTATAACAAACGCGCGCTTGCCTCGCCTCGTACCGCTTTCTGCGTTCGGCTTCGGCTGCCGCCGTCTCCTTAGGTTCGGTCGCACTGCTTTCACTCGCATCCGCACTACGTGTGTTCCCCTTTGCTCTCATGGGTGTGAACTTCGGCCTCTCAAACTTCGAGCCAAATTCACCCTTTTGACCGTCCTTAGCTCCGCGAGCCCGACGCGTCACAAACTCCTCGGCTAGCTCAGCGGCTTTAGCCACCGTACAAACGTCTGGCCTATCCAAGACCCAGTACCGCACGTTCTCAGGTAACCGACTATAAAACTGTTCCAGCCCGAAGCACTGCAGAACTTTATCGTGGTCACCAAACGCTTTCTCTTCTTTGAGCCACTCCTGCATGTTTGACATAAGCCTGTACGCAAACTCCGTATATGACTCACTTCTGCCTTTCTCATTTTCCCGAAACTTCCGACGGAACGCCTCCGCTGACAGCCTGTACTTCTTTAGCAGACTCGATTTCACTTTGTCGAAATCCTCTGCCTCCTCTCTATTCAAGCGAGCGACTACGTCGGCCGCCTCGCCGGGTAACAAAGTGAGCAAGCGCTGTGGCCACGTTTCCCGAGAGAACCCCTGCTTCTCGCACGTTCGCTCAAAGTTAACCAGGAACAAACCAATGTCCTCTCCAAGCTTAAACGGCCGCATCAGGTCAGTCATTTTGAGCAGTACTCGTTCTCCACCACCGTGTGCCTGACTTCCATTACGAGCGCGTTCCATCTCTATCTCGAGACGCTTCATTTCCAAAGCGTGTTGACGCTCTTCTTTTTCTTTCTCTTCTTTACGTTCACGCTCTCCTTTCTCTTTTTGCTCTTTAAGTTCGCGCTCCTGTCTTTTTGACCTCTCCTCAATAGTCTCAAGGCATTCCGACAGCTCGTCATCCTCAGCCTCTAACTCAAGAATAGCCTTTAGCAGTTCTGGTTTTCTGAGTTTGTCCGAGACATGCAGACCCAACTCTCTTGCAAGCTCCAGCAATTTCGGTTTGCGCAACGACTTCAAATCCATGGCTGCTGTGAATGCTGCTTTCTCTACTGCCTATTATTACCTTGCCGCAAACTAACCCGGCAGCAACGACAACCACAATTACCAGCTCTGTTTCTGACACTAACAAAAGCCTGGGAAAGCTCAGAAGAAGAAAGTCCCGCACTCACCAAACCTCGTAGCCAAGAATTCAGCGCAGTCGTTCCGCTGCAGGCAACCAGTCATCACACAGGGCTCGTTGCACTGCTCCCGGATGGTCGTTGAGCTGCTCAGCATACAGTCAACTGCATCTCTTCGCTGCTGGCCTCCGTTGTCGCGATCTCACCGCTGGCAGACAGTTGTTGTAATCGCACCGCTGGTACGAGTTGTTGGGAACTCGGCGCTGACGCCCGTTGTTGCACCTGGGTCGCAAGCCCCAAGGGTAGCGTTGGCCTGGCGGCCTGGGGTACAACTGGAAGCATCCGAAGGTCCCGGCAAAGCATGAGTCGACTGGTAACAACAAAACAACTTGTTTATTCTAACATCGCAAAGAGTTGGCGGTCAGGTTGACCGAAGTAGAGAGACGGGAGAGCACGTTACTCAACAGAAGAAATCGGAGCCCTCCTTTGGCGTCCGGGGGCAGCTGCTTTTATACTCTCGCAGTTGAGGGCAAGAAGGAACCCCTCTATAGACGAGCACGTGACTGTGCCGCTCGGGAACAATGGGACAAGGTGGCGCAGCCGTCGTGCCGGCGCCGCTGGGGCACAATGGGAAGAGAAGGTAGCTCATACGTCGTGTCGGCGCGTGTCAGACCCCCTCGCTTCACAGTTGTTGGGAGCTCCTCTCCCCGGCTGCCGCGCTTCGACAAGCGTGGGCACCAATATGCACATACACTCACACACGCACATGAAGACACGTGGCATTGGAACATGCCTGGACGCGCTTGGCAGGGAGGCGTAGCGGCGGCGCCGAACGGGCCAAAATGTCTGCCGCTTTGAACGAAGCCCCGGCGTCCGTTGCATACGCGACGGCTTTACCGCGCGTCGTAGGCGAAACGTAACAGTCTGTAATTCTGTATCTTAACACAATGTTTCCCAACTGCTATGATCTTGTGTACAAGATCGCAGTATTCATAAATAAATAAAAATAAATAAATAACTAACTTATCGTGGATTTACAGGTAAAAATATAGCAGTGCTGCTGCGGCTGGCCGGCAGAACCAACACCTCAAGGACGCTTGATGAACGGTGAACGAGTCCACGTGTCCGTAGGGTAACGCCGACTCTCTTGCGGCAGCCACGGACGCAGACGTCGGGCTCACCTGCGGGATGAACAAGAGCGCGGCTACGAGGAACTCATGTGGTTAAACCCCGGCACGGTCTTCCGGCTACGCCCACCCACGAAGCGTCCCCTCTCGATGACGTCGTCACCGCTGTGCTTGCGCAGGTTTGGCTTCCGGAAGGAGCTAGGCACGACGTTGATCCAGCCTCTCGCACGCCGTCCTGCTGGTCGTGGCGCTCCGTGCGGCGTCTGCCGCTCCAGTCGGCGTGCACCGTGCTTAGGAGCTCCTCCCAGCTGGCCATGATTTCGCTGGCCAGAGCAGACGATGTCCGGCACCAGTGGTCCACCTTTCTGGGCGAGACGAAGCTGCAGGAGTCCTCGCCGGAAGCTCCAGTGCTGACGAGCACGTGAAGCTGTAGGCCCGGCGCCTGCAGCATACGCGCGCTCTCGCGTCATGTCACTTTGACGAGTGAGCAGGGCGCCTCGGACTTTCGGGGAAATGACTTCTTACTTATGTGGTTACCTGCCTGCCACAACTGGAATGTCACCGAAAGGGAGAAAATCAACACCGTTATAAGCAAGACTTACAAGATCGCCGTTGGCCTAACGGAGTCCACAAGCCGTGCTCGTCTGCTACAGCTGGGAGTATACAACACGCTTGAGGAAATAGTGGATGCGCAAAGAGCCTCGCAACTCGAACGCATGTCCCTGACAGTCACGTGCCGCTACATCCTGCAGAAACTCGGCTTAAATTTCCATGTCCAACACGGTCAGAAACAGGTCATTCCACCCGACCTCAGCGACACGCTGATCGTCGCCCCTATCCCTCGAAACATGCACCCCGAATATAATGTGGACCAATGCCAGGCCCGTGCCAAGGCACTGCCGCGCTCCTTTGGTGGGAAGACGCTCACGCGCTTCGTAGACGCGGCAGGATACACACGAGAACACCGCTTCACGGCGGCAGTCGTAGACATTAACTCCCGGCTTACGCACGCGTGTAGTGTCACAACGGAATACCCGGAAACCGCGGAAGAGGTAGCGATTGCGCTTGCGCTTACCGACCCCCTCTGCGATGTAATTCTTAGTGACTCACAATCCGCAGTTCGTAACTACGCGCGAGGGCGCATTTCCTCCGAAGCTCTCCAGATCCTAAGGAAAGCTGGTAGACAACACTTCGATAGCACCGCGATCATCTGGTTCCCAGCGCACGTCGCCACTCCCACCGACGAGGGCCCCCCTAACTTGAACGAGGTAGTACACCACTCTGCGCGAGAACTGACCCACCTCAACGAATCGGAGACCGCCTCTTCGAGTTCGGAACTCCTGGTTCTAAACACGCGAGAACGCTTGGTCAGATACAATGACATCACCAAGCACTACCAGCTAGCCAGGCGGATACTCCCCCACCTCACCCCAAAGTGAAACGTCGCCAGGCAGTCGTCTAGCGACAACTGCAAACACAAGCCTTCCCCAGTCCGGTGCGATTACGGCATATTTTCCCCGCGCAATACCAGAGTGCTTTTTGCGAGTTATGTCAGGCAACTAGAGCAACGCTCACACGCATGTTGTGGCAGTGTCGTGTTATATCATGCAGATACAATGGCAGTAGCTCCGGAGGCTCTTGCATCGAAGTGGACCGCCGCTCAGCGCAGCTCCAACCTCAAGACGCAAGAATGGGCTGTCCAGCAGGCCCGAGAGGCGGCGACAATGCAAGGCCTCGAAGTCCCCTCATGGGAGACCTGAGCCCGGGTCGTTAAACTTTGCCGGATTTAAAATAAAGTTGTTTCCATCCATTGCTGGACGTTATCCCCACTTAGCACGCAGTAGAAGTAGCTTCCTGGCGCGTGCTGAGGTTCCCACTTTTTTTTTTATCGTCGTCTAGATCTCACTCACATACATGCGCGCGGTAGCGAAATGAAATAGAAGAAAGACTATTTGTGAAAAGGCTTTGCTTCTTGGTGGCCCTCAGTGCAAGACCTGCTCGCAGTTGCCTGAGAGCATGTTCAAGAAATTTCGACATGTACGACGTCTAGGTTCTAGCCTATAGAACGCTTGAGTTGTGTGCTGCAAGGCGTAGAACATGGTATCTCTAAGTTTCCGCTTGGTTTTAAAGACAAACGCTTGTGAGCAGATGTATTCATCTTGACCAGGTAGGTCACGCAGTCACCAGCCTGGTATCGTAGACACAAGTACCTGCTTTCTTTTACAGCGAGGCATTGTTTGCCTGCCTCCATGCACGTCATATATTAACTTATTAAGCAGGAAGTCAGGAACGATACAACATATTCTAGAAAATATGGAAACAAACTGGAAGGAAATGCGGCATTAAATTACATCCGATATATAATAGCCGAATCATTTCAGTGCAATGCCGAGGTGGGTTTCGAAAAAAAAAAGGTGCGTGAAAGAGATCCAAATGGATAAGGAGCTGGTGCTGGGAAATTTAAACTGGAAGGATGCCGAATTCCTAAGCATGCAGCCACAGAGTTAGACGAGGTCCTCGTTAGGCTAATTAATGAACTAGGACTAATACGTAAGGAAGCTTTGTTGAAAGCAGTAGAAAGAACCTTAAAAAGATAGACGAATATACCTGACAGCTGGCCACAAAGTATAATACATTTAATTTACAAAGGGAAGGGGGAAAACGCAAACTTCACTCATAAAGGCCGTTGACCATCACATCGGTAATATACAGGTTAGCAATGCAGGCGATTAAATATAAAATCCCAAGCATGGGCAGAACATAATGGCATATTGGGAGAACTTCAAAATGGCTTCAAGATCGGCAGGCGTCTCGATGATAACTTATTCTTATTCAGTTCAATGAAATAACCAGGAAAGAAAGAAGACTGTTGTGTGTGGCGTTTTCAGACATTACCGGAGCCTATGACAACGCAGAGCGCAACATTTTGTGGGATATTCTGCAAGGGGTAGGCTTAGTCAACGACTGTATACAGCTTTCGAAGATTTACCTAGAAGATACCGTTTGCGTTGAATGGGAAGGGATGAGGAGCGAGTTGAAAGTTGATATCACTAAGTGGCTGGAACAAGGATTCTCTCTATCCCCGCTACTGTTTATGACGTAAATGGTGAGGATGGAGAGGCCGCTTGAAGGTAGTGATATAAAGTTTAATCTCTCATACAAACAGGCGAGCACACGAGTAGAGCAGCAGCTTCCAGATTTGCTTTATGCGGACGATATTGTGTTGCTTGCTAACAAGCAAAGTGATATGCAATGTCAGGCTAATATGTGTGGACAGCTAGAAGGCGACAATTTAGGATTGAAATTTAGCGCTAAGGAATCAAGTTTTATGTTATTCAATGAAAACAGTGAACAGACAGTGTTATTACAGGGCCAAGAAATACTTCGGGTAAAAGAATACAAATAAATTCGTGTATGGAAAAACAAAGGCAATAGATATATTTAAAAACAGGAAAAAACAATAAGAGCAAAATGGAAGAGAAATGCGGCCATAATAAAGCACAGAGCGCTATGGGGATAGAACAGGTACGTGGTGCTCCTGGCTGTGTGGAAAGGGGTAACAGTTCCAGGGCTCACATTTTGAAATGCGGTTGTTTGCTTGAAATCGGTGGTACAATCAGGACACGATGGCAACCACGGGTCAGTGAGGCGACTCGTATTGGTTGCTCACGGGAAGACCGCAAATGAAGCTGCGCAGGGTGATATGAGCTGAACAAGTTTTGAAGTGAGGGCAGCTCAGAGTAAAATTGATTTTGAAGAACGACTGAGGAATATGAAGAAAAGTAAATGTGCTGGGAGAACTTTCAGGTATTTGTACAGAAAAAAAAAACATTAACTCACAGGGGAAGAATAGAGCTAGGAAGCTTACCAGCAATTATGCGACCGGTAGGCTGTATGGCAACAAACAACGTCAAACACAAAGTCCCAGAGGCTGCAACAATCGCATAGGTGGCGGCAATGGAAAATATATCTGCTATGGGTAACTACTTAAGAGGAAATACGAAATGAAATCAGGAAAGAAAGAATTTATTATAACTCAAAGGGAGGCTCATTATTTTTCGAAGCGAGATCAGGACGCCGCTTTATAACACGAACTTATAAACCGAGATACAACAAGGAAGAAGCACGTGCTTGCGTGCCGTAAAACGATGGAACATGTTCTATTAGAATGGGAAGACGCCTACCCATGTGTCGGTTAGGCTCCTCTGGTCTCCTTCAAGCCTCTGGGTTCAGGTATAGCAGGGAGGAAGTAAGCATGTCCGCAATATGGATCAGCAAGAGGCGATTGTAGGTTTGGTTGCAGAAAAGTAGGGAGACCACAAACAATGGAGGCGCGCGAAAAAACAAAGTGCACAATAGTGGTTCAGAAAGTTTGATGCTGGAAATTCTTTGTTCGCGTTTTTTTTTTAAAGAATGCAGCAGATCCAATGAATTGGAATCTATATACAGCGAAGCTTTGTGCGAGTGCACAAAGAATCGGAACAGGAGCACATGCACGCACGCGCACAAGCGCGGGCGCACACAAATTATGCCGAGCCTTTTGTTAAGCGGAGTTGCCTACCACTGGCGAGTCCGACGGACGTTTTGAACGCATCATGGTTTCAGTGGCAGCATGCGCATACGTACGTAGCGCAAATGGAATCCATTCTATGTGCACGAAGCGTTTACGTCCTCAATACCGCGCAGCCGCTGATGTGCGGAGGCGAGCGCCGTCTTCTGGTTGTCCTGTTCGGCGACAGAACAGCCGCGCAGCTCCCGCGGTCATGAAACCCGGAGAGGTTCGCAAAGTAAAGCTTTGTTTTTGAATAGATAAATAATAGATAAGGCAAAAAAACCAAAGTAATGTTTAACAGTCTCGGAAGAGAAAAGCAGTTTACGATAGGTAGCGAGGCACTGGAAGTGGTAAGGGAATACATCTACTTAGGACAGGTAGTGACTGCGGATCGGGATTATGAGACTGAAATCATCAGAAGGATAAGAATGGGCTGGGGTGCGTTTGGCAGGCATTCTCAGATCATGAACAGCAGGTTGCCATTATCCCTCGAGAGAAAAGTGTATAAACAGCTGTGTCTTGCCAACTCACGTACGGGGCAGAAACCTGGAGGCTAATAACATATAACATCTTAGTTAATAACTAATAACTAATAATGTTATTAATAACTAAGATGTTATTAGTTAATAACTAATAACATCTTAGTTGAAATCAAGAAAAAGAAATGGGGCATGGGCAGGACATGTAATGAGGAGGGAAGATAACCGATGGTCATTAAGGGTTATGGACTGGATTCCAAGGGAAGGGAAGCGTAGCAGGGGACGGCAGAAAGTTAGGTGGGCGGATGAGATTAAGAAGTTTGCAGGGACAACGTGGCCACAATTAGTACATGACCGGGGTAGTTGGAGAAGTATGGGAGAGGCCTTTGCCCTGCAGTGGGCGTAACCGGGCTACTGCTGCTGCAGATGATGATGGTGATGAGATAAGGCAAAATAAGAACAGGAGCTTGGTGGCGCAACCAACCGCCGAGTTTCAAGAGGGGACGCTCATAGCATCCATCCATCCATCCATGTATCACCGCAATATTCAGTGGGCTTGGCGAGGGGTAGTTTAAGGCAACAACGTCGGACTGTCGACTGGGCAGCAAATTTTATCACTTTATCTCTTTTATCTCTTTTACTTTCTTCAGCTTGTCAACATTTATGACCCAGTCAGCGCCTCTAGCACAATTTTCGCAATTTTACTTTCTTCTGTGCTTAAAGACCCAACTTGAAGGTTCGAGCCTCCCTCTTGTATCTGCTGTTGAGTACGTAACTTTCTTTTAGCGCGAGTTGATTAAGTGCCCTTCCAGCGTCACTAATAAATTTACTGACGTCCCTGTTTCTTCCGGCTTGGCTCTTTCTATTTGATTCTTTTTTCCGCACATGTACTGTTCTTGCCGCGTTTCTTTGAAGCCATTGGGTCTACCACAGGCAGCTGGCAGTTCCTCTGTGAATCTTTTCACTTAAACCAATTATTATTGTTCTTGTTGTTGTTGTTGTTGATATGCAGCGCTTTGCGATTCTTAGATTATCTCTCTAGATAATCGACTAAAGCTTTAGTCGCGTTTAATATTTTGATCTCCACCAACTCCATGAGGTCACAAGCGAAACCAGGTAAACGTTGCAGTCAACGCCTCCGGTTTGTTTGTTCAACAGCAAGAAAAACGACAGATAGTGCTTCAATGTTCCGACTGAGAGGGCGCCATTGTGTCTCCGTGACAGATGCCACGCATGCACGCTGCATTTCAATGCAGCTGAGAGAAAGTCCACCACCACGCGAAGACCTCTTCAATGCAGCTGGTATAACCTCTTGTTTTAAAAAATAACTCTCTACTACTATGGAGAAAGTTAACGAATGTTCGCACGCCATGTTAGACTGTTCGACTGCATTCGAGTGAGCTGTATTTGCTTGATATGTCTAGTCAGGCAGTATTGCTGCCAGGCAACAGTCCATTGAAATCGCGCAGTCTTTTCTTGTCTTTTTCTTGTAATTTTGGTAATTTGATATTCACATCATGCCAATTTTATTTATTTGTTCAGGTCACGCACCTAAATATATCAACAAATCTGAATATTCAATTGAATATTCGATTGAAAGAATTCGATTCCACTGGTGAAAACTTTTTTGTCACCGCCAGGCCCTCGTCAATTAACAATGCTTGAGTGCCTGGCACACCCATCACGCTTACGTACTACTACTGCAACTAATTATAATAATAATAATAATAATAATAATAATAATAATAATAATAATAATAATAATAATAATAATAATAATAATAATAATAATAATAATTGTTACACAAAAAATATATATTCATCATGAAGTCCTGTGCTTGTATGTACAATTATATGAAACGTAAAGAACTCACGGTGGGCCGCTAAAGTTGGACGACAGAGGTTAAGGCCGGTGTACGACCATTTCAGAAGCCTGTTTTCCTTTTCCGCGCATTCTCATGCATATGCATGCAGAAACTTTAATGGAGGACGCAGTGAGTATGATTCGAACCTTTTTAAATGCATCAGCATTTCCATGCCTACCCAACGAGAAATTTGTCCGTCCGTCACGTATGACGAATGCAATGGCTCGTATCCCCTTAAACAATGGCTCATACCAACGAAAGGCAGAGGCTACGAGCGCTCAGCAAAGTGAAGCTAACAGTGCATGCATTAATTAAATCTCCCGTATAGCACAAAGAATAGCATACGTTTCAATAAAGAACAAACTCAAAACGAGCATCCGAACCATCAATAAAGCATTGCATAAACCCCTCAGCAATTGTGAGGGTGGTTTTGCTACAGCTTCGTTGGACATCCAGGTCGATAAAGACCTATAAGGGTTGATAAGGGTCGGCTCATGTTCGATGAGGTTGACAACGACCGATGAGGGTTGATAAGGGTTTATGCTGGTCGAATGAAGTTTCAATACATTGATAATGACACCGGGCTTCGTGGAGACGAGCAAGCGGCACAACGCTTACGCATGCTTGGACAACTTCCGGAGGAGTTTCTGCGTGAATTTTCTTTTTCGGGAGATTTCGTCTAAAGAAATTAAGATTTATCTGTGTAGCCTTGACCGTTTGTTGTAGGCCACGCCACGTTCAATTAAAAGAAACGCATCTCTTCATTTTCAAGGCCGCACAACGCCCGTTCGGAAACTTGCATAGATGGTGGTGCCAGATTTCCCTATAGGTAATAGGGTAAGAAACTCCGTGGCTATGAGAGCGTGCAACTGTCGCACTAAATTAGTTCAAAGCAAGAGTACTTACAGAGGTACGTGTGGACCCAGACCCAACCACAACATGTATTTCTGGAACCGAAGATGTAGTCGACAAGCGATGCAACGCAGTCGCTGAAGAGAGCAACGACTGGGTACACATTATTCCTCCACACACAAAAAAAGAGCTCCTAAAGCGGTAAAAATGCATATACTTGTCTACAACGACGTGTTGCATGTATGGCTCCGTTTTCGCGACTGCTCATGCGCGAATGAAAAGCAAACCCCGGACATGAAGTGGATCGTTTCGAAACTCACGAATAAAGATATTGCGCAAAAAAGTAATAATAATAATATTTGGGGTTTTACGTGCCAAAACCACTTTCTGATTATGAGGCACGCCGTAGTGGAGGACTCCGGAAATTTTGACCGCTTGGGGTTCTTTAACGTGCACCTAAATCTAAGCACACGGGTGTTTTCGCATTTCGCCCCCATCGAAATGCGGCCGCCGTGGCCGCGATTTGGTCCCGCGACCTCGTGCTCAGCAGCCCAACACGCGCAAAAAAGTAGGACTGCGCAACTTCTAACAAAAGCTCAACTTTTGCTGCCGCAAGCCAAAATGTGTCAAGTAAATATCGAAATGCTGTTTCACTGCCGGAATCCGCTGAGCCCTCACTCTTCAGAAGAAGAGAAACTTCATTTGCGACTGTAATATATTGTTCCGAGGCACCATCTTCTTCAAAGTAAGAGTTCGGCCACTATTCCCCTTGGTCTTCATAAAAAAAAAAATAAAAGACGCAGTTTCGCCCGAAAGGCTAAGCATCGATTGCGATAGCAATTTAGCACACAGTCATACGAAGTAAGGATAGCACTTTGATCGGCCGCATCAACTTGTAAACGTTCGCTTGCTAGCTAAATTAATAAGCATGGTGTCAGCAGGCACAGCAAACATGAATACATCACACTCGATGACAGCGGACACGCTGTAAACACGCTGGCGTGAGGAAACGCGGCAGCAGCAGCAAGGGAAGTGATATTCGTGCTGTCTATCGCTTCAACGCAAAGCGAGTGCCGAGGACAGCACGCACACATCTACGAGCCGTCGACATACCTAGACTCTTTCCCCAACAGAGATTGCTGTCAAGCGCGCGAGCGCACGCTGCGCCGCCTCTTTCACGGCGCGACTGCGCATGCGCCCTGCCCTAACGGATCAGTCACAAAACGTTTTGGAAGGGATGCGCGCGCGCGGTCGCGCGGCCAGATATCGGGGGAAAGTACCCCGGAAAGAAAAAAAAGCGCTTGGACGCGCACTGTTGCAAAATCTCGTGCCATGTACCGCGTTGAAACTCTACTGGTAGCTCGACGCCGGTGCGGTGCCAAAAACGTGCGCAAGACTGCAACTCCACTTTGAAGCAGAAAAGGACCAGGGCTTCGTCCGGACTGCACCGTGAACCCCGTAGTTGCCGCCTTGCATTGACGGCTGTGAAATTTATCGATAAACCCCTGCGTTACACTTCGGCAACACTTCAAAAAACACGTTGCTGACGCAGTCTTCTTGCAGCATCGGCCCACTGTTGCTGGTGGTGGCAGCGCGTGCCTGACTTCATGTACTATTTCAAGGCTTGGTAACGTTGGGTCGATACGAGCCCGACAAGACGCTGACGCCGACGATTGGCCGAATATTCAGCACTGTGTCACTGAGACCATTTGATCGTAATAGGCCGACGACGACGCAACCGACGGGTGCGAGTTGTCGTATAGCGCGACAAGCTTTCGTGTCGACAGCACCGACAAAATCAGGGTGCCGACCGTGATAGCTTGACCGAACCCTACGTGATCAACCGTCGAACCGACAACGCGATAGCTGCAGCTAGTTCACTTGTAAATACAATTATTCGCGCTCAAAATGCGTCGACATGCCTTCGAAGTTGAAATGCACAAGCTTAAGTCCTCTCAAACCGTGCGCGTGAAGTTTGAGTCAATGTTGATCCTGTTTAGCAAAGTTTGGGTTTGGCCTGACCCCGTCCAGTTCGTGCTACCGATGGAGATGGACTTGAAAAATAAGCAGTCAGGACGAAGGAAACCGCTCTTATAGTTAGGTTGCGGCCCTATAGCGATTTGATAACTACTCTTCACTTCGCACGGCACGTACACAATAAGCGGAAAGCGGCGACACAGCGCTGTGCCAACATCTTGTACATTGGTCACCGTTCCCGAACGCTGCCGGTCGCATTCCCGTAGATGGTGTGCGTGCGTGCGTGTGTGCGTGCGTGCGTGCGTGTGCGTGCGTGCGTGCGTGCGTGCGTGCGGGTGCGTGTGTGTGTGTGTGTGTGTGTGTGTGTGTGTGTGTGTGTGTGTGTGTGTGTGTGTGTTTGTGTGTGTGTGTGTGTGTGTGTGTGTGTGTGTGTGTGTGTGTGTGTGTGCGTTGTTATGTTGACATTTCTTAATTCCAAAGAATCATTGTTTACCTTTGCGTCAGACAGGAAAGAAGAGACAGTGCATTCGATACAGCCGCATAATCTCGCTCAATTGTCAACGGTGTCAGCGATGGCATCCGCCTTTTCGCGAGAGAACTACACGGCATATAAGTGGGGACTTATGCCGAGCACGGTTGTCTCTAATAATACTTCATAGCACGCGCAAACTGTAAGTATACGATGAAGTTAAACAAAAGCGAGAATCAGTAGTAACCGCCCGTAATATATATGTGTCTGGATAACAGTTGCAGTTGTTTAAGGGACTCGGCTGCTCATGCTGACTCGTCTGTATGCTTTGCTGCGTTTTGAGATTATTTCACATCAGCGATGCGCTGTTTCTACAATAACCCAAGCTTACAGCGATCTGAAGTTGTAGAGGTAAAAAAATGCACCGCTTTGGCAAATCCCACGTGGAAGGCTGCGCTCGGAGGCTTCTTGAATATGCGAAATGGTTAGTGAATGTGTAACAGGAATACAAAAAGCGATGTGCAATCGCAGACATCAGCGACAACGAACTCAATGCAGCCGCGTCGACAGACGGAACTCGGAGTGCCTTTATCGGCCGCGCTGTTACCACAACGTTGTGGTAACAGCGCGGTCGCATAGTGCGCTGTACAGCGCACTCGGGCCTGTTCACCCACTATACTCGATGGGTGAATAACATGCTGCCCCGGAGAAACCATTAATAATTAATGGCGATCCACGAACCGCACAACCGACGCACACTGAACATTGGCGCAGGTACACAAATCAACCGGCGAAATCCCCGACACCCTTCCAAAACGTTTCCAACGGCGTGCGTCAGAGGGAAGCACAGGAACATGAAAGAGGCGGAGACAACGCCGCCCTCATCGCCCCCCCCCCCCGGCACCTCACAACCGAGAGAGAAGACGGCGCGCTTCCTCTTCTCATTCGTCCCTTTCGCGCTGGCCAGATTGAGCCGACGATCGACGGTTACCCCTCACACGCTTTCACTCGCACGTACAGCGTAGGGCGCGCGGCGACGCTGTTATCGCCCTTGGACTTTATACGTAACCTCACGGCGACGCCTACGGCAGAAATGTGCTTACAGTGTCTATATAATTGCTATCGCAACAAAACTTAAGTTCTGCCGAGCTGCTTTCACATAAGTTTCACCATGGCGCGCGACCGATCGTCGTGACTTATGGCGGTCGTATGCAAACCACCACGCGGGCGCTGGTAAGTAAGAGACTGCTTAGACAAACTGACGTGTTATATTTCGCTTATACATAAGCATCATTTTACAATTATAAAAAAGAAGAATACAAGACTGAAAAAAGTTCACGAAATTACAGTTCAAAAATCTTGGGGTGCTGGTGCTGCTGGCCGCCAGCACCAACACCACAAGCCCGCTTGATCTTCTGCTGCAGGTTCCTCGCCAGCACAGCTGCGGCGCTTCACCATCGTCTGCTCAGCGCCAGATGGTGTGTTGGAGACCATGCGATAGCGGCAGCCATGGACACCGACGCTGGCTGCTCGCTAGGGGACGACCCAGGGAGCACCGGCGATGAATTTCTGTAGCCCGAACGCCGGCACGGTCCTCCGGCTGCGCTCACCCACGAAGCGTTCCCTCTCGATGACGTCGTCACCGCTGTGCTTGCGCAGGTTTGGCTTCCGGAAGGAGCTAGGCACGACGTTGATCCAGCCTCTCGCACGCCGTCCTGCTGGTCGTGGCGCTCGGTGCGGCGTCTGCCGCTCCAGTCGGCGTGCGCCGCGCGTACACTGTAAACGGAAATGAGCCGAAAAGGGCATATTAAGGGATGTGACCTCCCTTGAAACTACGTGCCTGAAAACCGTGCTCCCTTACAGTGGTGCAGAAATGTTCAGCGTCCTCCATTTTGCTCCCTCGCAAAATGGGGATGAAATAAGGAGAAAGAACCTCAATTATACATCCATTTTAAGAGGGAGTTTAGAAGATAGAGGCCTCCCTTTAGCGTAAACGGAGTTCTCTGTTTCTTATTTTATGTGTTATTTTATTTTATTAACACATCTGTGAGAAGGAGACTAGAAAGGAGAGATATATTGTCC
The DNA here is from genome assembly GCF_050947875.1 of Dermacentor variabilis. Taxonomy (NCBI): domain Eukaryota; kingdom Metazoa; phylum Arthropoda; class Arachnida; order Ixodida; family Ixodidae; genus Dermacentor; species Dermacentor variabilis. Next base: position 5,527,119 of record NC_134568.1, read on the forward strand.
AAGTGGTTGCTTTTCTTTCTTTTTATTTCTGCAAATTTATACATTTCCAGAGTGCAAGCCAGCTTATTTAGGGCGATATAATAGACGATTTGTTCGTCTCGTCGACCGCAATGTCCTGTCGCGCTGCCAGAACCCCCGGTCGGCACCTGACGACCTGACTTCGGAAGCGGGACCATGCAAAACTTCGACGGCTTCGGCCGTAGAATGTCCTCGCTTCTGTTTGTTTTCCCATCAACTAAAAGTGAAACTGAAGGCAAAGCCCTCGAAGCGCCACTGTCGTCGGCGCCGGTGACGGCACCTGTTTTGCTCTTCGTAGTTCTGCGTGTGTGTCTTTGTGCGTTCTTACGAGAGAATTACGGCGGCCGTTGGAGAGTGTTGCGTGTAATGTGAAACCTCACAAGAATACCTGCCCCACTGCGCAGCACGGCGGTGATCGGCCACCGCGTAGCCATCGCCTTGTGATCTGTGTACTACAATACACTTTTGTGGTTCGCGCGGCCGTGCTCGGGCATTCCCTACTGCGCCACGATATGAAAGCGGCTAGTGAAACCTCACCCCCAGTCCTCACAAAATCGGAGCGCGTACGGTGTCGACTGGTTTGGAAACGGCGCGTTTCTGATTACCGCTTGCCCAGTTGCCTCATGTTTCAGGCGGCCTTATATATTCAGCTGCGGTGGTGAGTACGGCGCGGACCCATTGCGTAATGCACATAATGCTCACACCTTTTATGTTGCGGTTTTGAGACCCGTCGGTCCGCTCAAGAAAACTCAAGGAGCTAGTGCCGCACAAAAAAAGAGACATTGTTTTGTTTTTTTCAATTTCTCGCGTTTTACGTGCCGGAACCACGATCTGATTACGAGGCACGCCGTATGCAGCTGGGGACTTCGGATTAATTTTGATCTCCTGGGGTTCTTTACCGTGCACAGCCACGGCACGCGGGCGTTCTTGCACGCCACCGCATCGAAGTGCGGCCGCCGTGGCCAGGATTTGATCCTGCGACCTCGTGCTTAATACTAAGCACAACGCCAAGGACACTTATAGCAACCACGGCGGGTTAGAGTGTTGTATTTTCGTCATGAGGTGTGTTTGATAACCATTCCCTAAGTGTCGATATAGGTTGTGACAGCGGTTTGTGTCGCAGCAACATTATTTTTAAGGCGGCAAATTACTGTTATGCAGCATGAACAATGCAAACAGCCAGCCTGTTTCTGTGTTAAATGGAGGCATGCAGTGCGTGCACACAATTATGTTCATTTTATCAGTTTTGTGAAATAAGCTTAAAACTGCATGCATTTTCACTGGGAAATCCATACCAGCACATTCTTGTACCAAATTGTCTATGCACAAAAGTTTGTCCATTAGAAATAAATTTCAGGCAGTTACAGCATAGAATTTCTTTTTCTGTATGCAGACACCAACTGCATTTTCATAATCATGTATTGCACGTTTGACCAGTGCCGAAAAGGATAAATGGAATAAATTCAAAGAAGCCTGCGAATTAGTCTGCTTGGTCAGGCTTTGATGTATTTTAGTAACATATGTTCATGTGCTGATGTCGTGTGAATGCATACTTGGACTTTAGTTACGTTTCACTGCATTAAAAGAAAGCACCTAGCCAATCTCAATTCTTTTTCTTGTTTCTTGCCCTTGGTGTCCGCATACCTGAATGTATTCTGAGGTTTTGTACCAAAACAACGGCAGGGCATCACACATGCTACAAACATTAAAACAAAGAACAAGGAATGTGGCACAAATGATCCACAGAGTCACAAAACAACAAAGAGGCTTCAAAGAAGCAGAGGCAGTCAGACTTGTACAAGCATTCATTATTAGCAGGGTGACCTATAGCCTCCCATTTCAAAAACTAAATAAGGCTGAAATGTCTAAAGTGAGCTCCATCATCAGGGCAGTTAGGGCTCCCAAAAACACAAGTGCCAAAAATCTGGATGCTCTTGGTATTCACAACACATATGAAGAACATGCCACATCAGTGGTCACGCCTCAGACAGAACGTCTGAATTCGACAAAACAAGGAAAGGCCCTATTGCAAAAGGTGGGATATCCCCTGAGAGCGCAGTATGGCTGGGAAAAAACAGTTTCGCTACCCAGACAAACAAGAGAGAAAATTCTAGTTTCATCAATCCCAAAGAATATGAGCACGGAACACCACCAAAGCAGAAAAGCGCAATCAAAGGCTTTACAAAAGAAATATGAAAGAAATCCAGACATATACTACACAAATGCGTGTAGAGTGGCAGCGACAAATTCACAATAGTGGCCTTCAATCGGTTCACAGTGATAACAACCTCCATTCGGAACCCTTCAACCTGTACCGTGGATGCAGCAGCCATAGCACTGGCCTTTTGAGATGCAGAAGCAAAAGAAACAATCTGCATTGGCCATGATGTACTCTAAGGCAGCATGCTGTTCGTTAATGACGGGTACCGTCCCACGCAAAATTCACAGAATAGCACCAGGTGGTAATTTGGTGCCCAGCGCATTCTGGACTCGAGGGAAATGAGAGGGCAGACCGAACTGCTCGGGCAATAAGCATCCAAGCACTAGTCGGTCCTTTCAAGGAACCCCCCATTGACCCACGCGACACCTTCAAAAACCAGGAAAAAGAGAGACAAAAATACAGGCGTCCGCACCCCTACCTTATGGGAGAACAGGCCAGGGATTAGTACTGTGCACAGACTAACACATATCTACGCCTACAAATACTCGGTAAGATACACCCTGCATTCTATGAAAGTATGTGTTCTTGGAGCGGGGAGCTGCCAACTCTTGCCCACGTAACATGAATGTATAAACTACAGTCTCCAAATTCCAATTCGCCCCTTATGGTGCAAGTGCCAAGGAACAGACAATGGGATGTTTGGCTTGCTAGTGAAGATGCAGAGAGCCAGAGAGCTCTTCTCGATCAAGCCCAGCAAACCACAGAGACCAGTGGAGCCCTGGACTGAGGGACGCACCGACCGCACAAACCACTAAGAGAAATAAAGTTTATACTACTACTACTTGCCCTTAGTGCTATCAGCCATCAAGTTTACGTGCAATTACAAATGAGCCACATGTCACTTGAGTCACTCAGTTTCCATCCAGAAAATGCACTCTTTGTTGGAGGGCATGCATGATTGATTGTGTATGTGCAACATTTTTTTGCCACAGAGGGGCATGTAATATGGAAACCGACGTAAACATTAATACACTCTGCAGCAACTTGTTCTGAATTGAACTTTTAAAAATGAAGAGCAATTTCAATAAATGACAGCATGTGTTTGTTTTTTTATCTCGCTGAGTAGTGTGCTACCGTCTGGTTTTTTTTTTTTTATTCCACGTGGTAGAGGTGTGTGGCTATCATTGTATTGCTTTTAAGCTTCTGCAATAAGTGTGCTTCTGGCACCTAGGACAAATTCTCAAGGCAAATATGTTTCAGGTAATTGTGAATTCTAGTGAAACATGACACACATATTGCTGTATTTGTCTTGGAAAATTTATTCAGACAAGCAGCTTTTATAGCTTCAGTAAATTATTCATTGTGGCAAATTCAGCTGACCCTTTTCAAGACTAACCATTAATTTTACAGCAGTGGCTTTCTATAATTCTAGTATTTAGTGTGTATACTGCTTCTTTTCAGGTATGTTAACATCGTGCAAGTCTGCATTCCTAAGAACTTAAACAGCCAGAGGCCACATTGCAAAGACGGGGATCTGAGTATAAAGAAAAAAAAATCAATAATGAAGGTAGCAAGAAGTACTCACAAGCAAATGTTTATTGTCAGAGGGATGCAAGAATAATACAGCCCATGCAGGGGTTGCACGAAAGCCAGATAATAGCCACAAAAAACAAAGCCTACTCATATGTCACAGCCATTTTAATCAAAAATACATTTAACTCCAGTGCATGCATTATGAAGCCTTGCTACTTATGTCAATTTACTAGCATTACCGCCCAGTACTGCTGTGCTCCTGAATGGTGGCTCACATTTGCAGGCAGCAATAGGTGCAGCGACATCCATCATTCGTGCATCACTCATTTTGGACAATACACACCTTGCTGCAAGGAAAAGGAGCCACAGTACGGCTTTCTAACAATTCTTGGCAATTAGTTTGAGAGAGGCGTTTCCAACCACACCAGTCTAGACCGGCATTGCCTTGCAGCATGCTCGACACCGGGAACGTAACTTCTTGCCCCCAAACCCAAAATTTCTGTTTACCTGGCATAAGACAACGTGCAGACAATCCTCACCTGACCCCTGCCCTCATCGCCCCCTCTCCCCCAACACATGTACAAAAATATTCCTGGCTATGGCACTGGTCCTTGTTACTTGAAATAGAAGTACAGATCCTTGGTCTCGATGTTCGCCAATCTGGAACACGATAAAATTGGCTAGGCAAAGTAAAGAAGATACCAATGTCAACCTTCCAGCTGATATGAAGGATTGCTTCAAAATATGGAGGGGCATGTACCGAAGTAGCCAGTAATGTTGTTTGGTCTGTACTCCAGCCACGTATTATCAGGCTCAGTTTTACTGGCTTTCACCGAAGCAGAAGGACCAGATTGAGATCATTATTCAGAATGTGATGAGGGCAATAGCTGCTCTCCCTCTATTCGCTCAAGAACATGTCCAGGTAAACACCATGGCAGCGTTGCTTATTCAATGGGAATAAGCATGTGAATTAAAGAGGTTGCATGTTGCAGTCACTTCTGATTGCTTGGGTGCAAGAACAGACTTAAGGCTATGGCACGGCTGTACACTGATATTCCTTTGGACCAATGTATTTTGTACAGACGCTGCTATTACAGGAGATGGAAGCATAGTATGAGTCAGCCTTAAGTACTTCCCTCTTTATAAAAATAAGGAATATACAATGAGTGTCTACAACTCTACTTCAGCTTCATACCATACATGACAAGACTATGCAGAGCAGGGCTGGTACGCGATAAAGTCACGCATGACACCAATGAGGCAGCCTCATTTTTATCAAACATCGCCCAAATACAGACACACACCAATTCCTTGAGTGCCATTTAACAGCTGAAGCAAGACAGTAAAGCCACATAGCTTTGTCAGAAGATACACAAGCTTCACAACTACTCACTTGTAATGCTTGCTTACACTAGGTACAGGGACACATCCCTGGCCTTTTCAATGCCATGGCAGATAACAAAGCACACAACAACATCAACGACATGTATCTACCTGCACCTCTTGTGCCAGGCTCACTTACCGTCTTTCTACCCCGGAAAGTTTGCTCTGATGCGACACATGCTTTTACGCTCAAATTCGACAGCCTTTGCTGCATCAATTTTGCCAGCACTGTCAAGGACACAGTATTCTTAACTGCAACTTATCATCAGGAAATACGTAATTTTAATAATGTGAGCGCAGGCATTTTGACTCACTTATTATGAATGGAAAGAAATGTCACTGCTACCTGAATGAAGAGAGTAATCTTCTGCAGTTGTAGAGAGTCAGTGTAGCTTCATGCAATACTGTTTCACAGCAAATTTGTACAAAGGATCATTACAGACAGGGAATTATAGGCCTAATTGTGCTTTTCACTTGCTCTGAATGTGACCTCAAACAAAGCATTGTGTGTAAAAACGGCAAATGTTCTTTGAAATGGAGCATCTATCAGCAAGGAGAATTTTGCCTTTTGAGACTTTTTAGCATCCATGGTGGAGAGATTCAATTGCCAATGTATCTCTATAAGTCATGCCTCTAAAGATGCACTTGGCGTTTAGGAAGGTAAATTTTTTTTAACCAGGGAGGGACATACAGAAAAAAACTTTAGTGAGAAAAGGATCTGCAAGGTTGCCAGCCTGGACTTGGGCCACCCGGGTATTATGTGCGGTGAGGCATAGCCTTTCCACCGCTGCCCGGGCCCATTGGATAGCCCATAGTTGGTCATGTAGTTCCGAGCTAGTCAGAGCGCTTAGCCATCGCTCCGCGAGAAAGCCTGGTTCTATCTTGTCCTCTAGATATACCGATCTGATCTGTGTGCACTTCCATAAAATGTGTGCCATGTCTGCATGTTCGTGCTTGCAGAGCTTGCAGCTCGTGTCTGAGTATTGTGTTGAATTTACTCTGTTTAAGTGTACTGGGTTTCGGAACGTTCTGATTTGCAACCTTCTCCAACCTGTTTCTTGAGACCTGTTGAGTTGTTTGCGGGGTTGTGGGTATGTTTCTCTTTGTTTCGTATAGTGTGTCAGTATGTCGTGGTACCTGACCAGTCTGTCCCTGGTGTCTCGTATCGCTACTTTGTTGTCGTCGCCTCCCCGCAGTCCTTCTTCTTTCCCCGGGGGTGGCGGGGTGTTGGGCCGTTACTGTCCGAGCCGCAGTGGGTTAGTTCTCACGCGGCTCGATGGGCCTTCTCGTGAGGTTTGGAGGGCCATTCATGGTTACTTCTCCCATATGTGCCGGGATCCATTTGAGGTATTTGGGTCATGTCAGAGAAACACAAATGTATTGTTCCAAAATGGTACAGTGTTACTCCGCTGTTAGAAAGGTGATTCAGAGGAGCTCGCTAACTCCATTGACTAAATTTTCAGAGGTGATTGCAGTGGGTGATTTCCCTGCTACTCTGGTATTGCTAGTCTGGTGCTTACGGTCGGTGATATACAGAGCATACCAGTCTTGGAGCTCAACTTTCAAGAGCCAAGAGGCATGTCATGGGTGATTAAATCATGGATTTTCTCAGACCGATGGAATTGTCACATTAAAACTGTGTACAAGCATTTCATCATCAGTACAGCTGTGAAAAGGTGGTAGTTTTATGTAGTATAGCCTCCAAAATGCCTGACCAGTGGCGTTCTTTGTTGAGCCGACCATTCAGGCCTCCCCACTAGCTAAATTGTGGACACCACAGGTAGTATCTCCTCCATGCTGGGTTACGAGTTTATTAGGCTTTCTTATAAACAAACAATTAATTTATTCTTTATTTTTGCTCTCATTGTGCTGGCCTGTCTATGCTTTTTGTTTTCAAAGGCTATATTATTTTCATTATTATGGCCTTCAATGTTTAAAATTGTAATATCCCATACAATCCACCGTGATAACTCATAAGAGAGAAATCAATATAGAACAAACAGTAGATGTGGGCAAATGTATGTGCATTAATTGACTTGAACAGTCACCTGCAAAGGCCTAAGGTCAGGTTGCTCAATGGATTGAATAATCTCGGTTGGAAAGCAGCACTGAGTGTGTTCATATGCCTCTCACTCATCCAGTATACGTAAATGCATGCCTAACCAAGACACTTTCAGACTTTAGTACAATAAGTTAATATGTTGTGTAACGCTGTTCAGTTGAGACTGTGAATGGAACTGTTATTAAAATGAGCAAGCTAGAGACAACTGTTGCAGTGTTTAATGCAGTGTTTATAATTTGCGGTAAGTGCAGCATGATATTGCAAAAGAACATAAATAATGCTCATCTCAATGTTTCTATCTATGCCTTTCATTCATCGCTTAGTCTCTTTGAAATTAAGCAGCAGGGCATGACACAAGCACTGCTGCTTACGTTTATAATGGAGACATCAGTGGGTTTCAGACAGAGCCAACTCCTGTCCCTTATGCACATATGTTTTGCACATATGCAATATGTACGGTACTGTACATATATGCCGCGCTCATCATTCGTCTACACGCTAGTAGGAAGTTCGTTTACAGTTGTGTGCGAGAAAAATACTAAACATCATTTCATCGGCATGTCGTCGGCGAGCAATATATATATCATGAGAGCCTCTCAACTGTACGTGCCAATTCGACCGAGTCGTACATACATACGGTGTGATTCCGCAAACACGAACCTATCTTCAGGGCCAGTATATCACATGGATTCCTTTCTCGGGGTTATCGTTATTACCTACCGTCCATATAAACGACCTATTGGTGATAGCGTACGCGCAGCACCGCAAGGAAAGGCCCTAGCGAGTACGGCACCTCAATCCGGCCTGCCTGCTCTATCGCCGACGATGTCGCAGGAAAAAATATATATATTGGCTTTAAGCATAACCATCGGAATAAAGTGATCGCAATCGCACCTACTGTGTAACACAATAAGAAAAACAAAGCGAATGCCAATTAACAGCGCTGTCACGTACCGTCAACACGCTAACTTCATTGTTGACAAAACATGATTTTACGACTAGCGCTGGCCACACAGGAAACGTTGTCGGTCGCATATGCCAAACTCGGTCCGAGGATGCTCGGGGCGGGCAAGCAATTGCTGACTCGAGCCCGGGCCGGGCTTGGACCTAGGAGCGTCTGGCCGGGGAACATTCACTGGCGACAGCCGGGAAGTCAGCGAATCGCTGAAAGTTCTTGCGCGAGCGAAACGCAAGCGAAATTCAAATATGTTCATTTCGACTACAAATTTACAATATCCACCGTCTACAATCGGGCAGCGCGAAGCATTGGGCCGCGCAACTGCTACGCAGTTAATCTAAGAGCCCTCGGCCTAATCACAGGTCATATATCGAACCACGCGTCGCAAGAATGGGCTATTTTCCCATGCCCTTCACCTGCGGGGTTCCCTCATGCAGCGAGCATACCATCCAGAAGTCAATCTATTATTGCCCGGCCGGCATCGCGTATACGGCGGACGTGAGGCGGCACACAACGACGGAAGCTTTGCCCAAGCCGGATTAGCAAACGGCAAGAAGCTGCCGTATTGTAATAAGTCGTGGTTATCAGCGCGTGAAATGACAAGGAATAGCTCGATCATAACCTACGCTTATCCATAACGGCCTAGTCGCTGTGGTCGCGGATATGACACATAGCGCGTTACAGAAAAGTGTTCACAAAGCATTAACAGCCCTGCTCGTGTATTTAATAACATTTTCTACTCATCGGACCTTTGCGCTAGCTGTTACCAAAACTAAGATAAATCCTAACCAATTCGCCCACCTTGCAGTCTTGCTGACGTACATGTGAGTGGTGAAAGTTATTCTAATGCATGCACATATATATCGTATTCACATGCGCAAATGTTGATTGTTTACTTCAGCATGAAAAGAAAAAGGATGCTCCATCTGTATAATTTCACATAATTACATTTTCCTTCTTTTCTTTCCTTTTTTTTTACTGTTGTGGTGGGTTGAGTACAATATATACAAATAAAATATTTATGTCACTTTTGCACTACTCCATCACTTAGAAACAGCAAATCAGCAATCAGGATGACAGATATATTAATTTTCTTATTATTTTTTTAATTTGTATTCAGTATGAGACAGCTCACACTTAGCTTGCTTGCTTTTTAACAAGCTCTTGGTCAACGACAACACGTATGTTTGGGACTTGGAAGTAACCTGTGCAGTGCATCTGTCTCGGCATTCTTTGGAATGACAAGCCAAACCTTCATCTTCTGCAAGTGTGGAAACTGACAGTTTATGCAACCACACACCCATAACACTTCACAAACCTGTCATTCTTATACACAAATGGTTGAAGTGTGATGTCAAAATATATGTCACTTTCATCACTCATGGATTCATGCGCGACATCTCTTGTACTAACCAAGACGTGGCTAAACAATACCATCTCCAAGAAAATTTTTCTTTCCACATCTGCATACAACACTTTTTGTTGTGAATGATGCAACTGCATAGAAGGTGGCATGCTCATAGCTTTAAAAAAATAATTTCTTGCAGTTCCAACTGGCATTCCTTCATTCCTAGAGCACATTTTCATTTCACTTCAATGCTCAAGCAGAATGTTATCATAAGCGCATATTACTGCCCTCCAGATGTAAATTAAGCATTTTAAAGCGAGATTCAAAACATTCTAAATGAAGTGCATATGCTATTTTGGCATTCTACTCTGATCATTTAGGGCAATTTTAATTTCTCCATTATTAACTGGACAACAGAATCTGTCGCAGCTGCTCACGCTCAATAGCATGTTTTCCTTCATTGCTGTCTACACTTCCCGTTACCTCAACTCATTACTCTCCCAACCTGTTCATCATGTACATTGGCCAATATTCTAGATCTCATCAGAGGTAGAAAAATTAGCATTCAAATATGCAAAGCCATCAAAATTGCCCTGGGCCTACCATCTATGGCTTCGACTACGAGACTTCTCAAGATGGGCGTACACAACCCCTGGCAAGAATTAGCAAGCTCATAAAGCCAGTCAGTTAGAATGACTTAACCTCACACCCACCGGGAGATCAGTGCGCTGCAATGGCCGAGCTGCAGTGAAACCTTTATAAGCCACCATGGACCGAAAAGGAAGAATTCCTCCAAACATCCACAAATCCCTGTGCATAGCACTAATCACACGCAACATGCACCTCATACGTACAACAAGGAAAGAAGACAAACCAGAGTGGATGCCCTACGGCGAAGACACAGGCAAGATCCGGATGCCAGATACATTGACGCAGCCAAATACCCGCAAAGAAATGCTTACGCCCTGAACGTCGTAGATTCTCAGGGCAGAGAGCTAGCGTCTGCCACAGTCCATGCACAAAACCCTGAGACGGCAGAAGAGACTGCAATCACCCTAGCAACTACCAAGTGCAAGGACGCAGCTGTCGTTTTTTCTGATTCTTAAGCAGCTGTCAGGAACTACGCTAAGGCTCACATGTCGACAGAAGCACTAAAGATATTGAAGCACGACAGCACTCCGATCCCCTACACACCTGGGTTCCTGGGCATGACGGGCTGGAGGGGAATGAAGCAGCACATGCCGCGGCCCGAGGCCACACCTGCCGGGCCAACCCTTCCTACTCTCAAGATGCCCGGTCTGCGTCAGCAGGGGCAAAGACCGTACCCGTCACCTACTCAGTGATCCTTCAACATCACAGGCTGGAATGCAGGGTGTACCCACCACCTCACCCAAAGCTCACCAAAGAAGAAAGTACCACACTCGGAAGACTACAGAGTAACACTTACACCCACGGAATACTCATGCGCAGGCTATACCCAATGCTACAAGGATACCACTGCCCAATGTGCGACTTACCACACACCTTGGCGCACCTGATCCTCGAGTGTCCATGGCATCTAGATACAGACGCATCGCCTTCACCGAAAGAATATAACGCCAGACAAAAAAGCAAGGACCTCATTGAAATGTGGGAGGCCAAGCTCGTCTCCGAGGGCCTGGAACAACAATGACACCTCGTCGCCAGGGCCAAGGAGGCAGCGAAGGCCAGAGGGTTCCTGGAATGAGGAGACCTCCCACCGAGAGTAGAACTGGGATTTAACCGGGGATACTGTTTCAAAAATAAATGTTTATTCCTCCTCCTCATCTCGACGAGCGATCCTCTAATCTGTTCTGGCATTACTCACCTGGACGGGTTGTCTGATCATGCAGTTATAGTAGGTCTGCTTAACTTCTCTTTAACAAAAAAGAAAACATGGCATGGCAAAGATACATATTATGTGACAAAGAATGCCAGATGCTACTAAAATCCACGTGTCAGCAAGATTACAGCTATGATTTATTATGAATAACAGTGATTATGGCACGTAATAAACCCCTATTCACAGCCTGACATAATCCTAATTCTGGTGGTGACGTAGTTCCCGAGTTACAGTGTGTGCAGTCACTAAATGACATGTTTTGTCGAGTGTCCACCTGCAAAGAGATCACTGCATGCCCTGACTTCCCCATGCAATCTGATATGTCTGAAATTGTTATTAAGGAGTAGGGCATTTTTACCTTACTAAACAGATTAAAAAATTCATCTACATCAGGTCACAGCGAATTTAATAACAAGCTACTCAAGAATGTGTCACAGTGTCTCGACATACCCCCCTGGGTCCATTCCTAAGACTAGTGAGTGGCTAAAGTCATCCCATTCTATAAATCTGGCGAGTGTTTCTCACCCCTTAACTACCAATGAAGATCATCAACCAGCACAATTTGCAAACTTATGGAACACATTATTAATTCACACTTCATCGACTATTTCGAAGATCCCAGTTGAACATTCAACTACCAGCACAGGTTTTCATTTACATTACGACTTAACATCAAACCACCACATTTACTCCATCTTTGCAGCAGTTGGTCACTCTCTTGGCATCATCAAATGAAACCTAAAGCATGCTCTTGTCAACATACATAAACTTGCTTACACTACACTAATCCACACAAAGCTCGAATACGCATCGCTAATATAGTACTCTGGCAGGTATACATTGTTGACGAGATTGCATTTGTTCAAAACTGGGCTGCTCGCCTTCATATTTTCCAACTATTCATCTTACACTTGCGTGTCATCATTAAAAGCACATACTGATTTACAAGCACTATCCCTTTGCCACAAATCATTGCGTCTTTGCCTGCTTGACAAACTTTATAATCATACTTCTCTTCACAATAATTTCTTTCAGTCACCACCTGTCGTCTTTTCATGCCGGTATCACCACCCCAAATTCAAGTGCACACCATTTCACACGTTACAATATGCATGCTTTTTACACCCTGCATCATCACTGAATGGAACTGCTTTCCCTCTGATATTGCCACAGAATCTGACACTAAAATTTTACGACGTGCTACGCACTGTTAATTAGTTGCCTTTTTTTTATTACATTCTTGTTTAGTTGTTCTTGTGAGTTACTAATAAATACGTGTATTAATACCGTAGTTCATGTGGGCATGCATATTTTCAACATTGGATGGTGCTGTGTGCATAACTTTCATTTTGCAATTCTTATGATTTCTTACATTCTGTTTTTTAATAGCTAAGCAATGTTAGCATACTTTTGTTCTGTACTTTGTCCTATTATTTATTGTAACTATTACTTTGTAATCTCATTTATGTTTGTACTCCTCTCTCCCCTGTTATGTGATGCGCTCAACTGAATGCCTTTAAGGGCACCATTGAGCACTGCAACATTGCTACTTTGATGTAGCAGTGTTGTGAGGCATTTTGCCACTCCAGGTAAAGTTAACTACACCACTCCTCTCCATTCTAGCACCAAATTCAGGCGCATCATATGAAGAATTTTAAGGCACATTGTAAGGCATTGGTAACTAGTATGGGAAGAAAGTTGGTGCATGGGTTTCCAGGCATCACGTCATTGTTATTTCACAAGTCAGTCATCCATAGTGCATTTGAAATTGGATATTTTACGGAATCCAACATTGTCCTTTGCCCATTGGTGATATGTAGATGTTAAAGTGGGGTGAGGAACGACTAGGTGCGATGTGCCCATCTAGAGCTGCCAAACCTAAGTGGCCACCTGTTTGCTGCAACACAAAATACCTCTGCTTGGTTGTGTTGCTGGTCAGATATATACATACAAAATACCAGAAGGTGCCGCTGTGCCAATATATTCACAAAAGTCTTACATGATTTTACAGGTGTCATCCATTAGCATTAAAACATGGCCTGCACAACAAGCACAGTATCTTCAGTGGAAATTGTAGTGTTATATCTTGCATACAGAAATGTAGAAAAGTGTAAACAAGGCACTGTGCTAAAATTTCTCTTGTGAATTCCTACTGTGCCAACTGTGCAGATTGATGACATATAGTTTGATCTGGGAGCTGGCCCAATGCACATGTACACAAAGGAAAATGATTCACCTCTTAAATATGTGAAATGACGCCTAGGTAGGCACAATAAATTTTCAGCTCTGTATGCTTCAGTGTTATGCTAGAAGAAAACGTTTTTTTTTTTAGTGTGTTGCTGATTCACAATTATATACCAACTATGCATATAGAAGAAGAATCTGCAATCTTTTAGGCTGCATGTTAAAATACCATGTATACAAACCCAGGGAAAACATTGGGAAGGCGGGAGATGGAAATTCAAGACGATGAGCAAAATGAGAACATGGTGAAAGCAGGAGCCAACGTTTCAACAAGTGGGCTTGTCTTCTTCAAGGCGACATATGCTTTCCTCGCCACAGTTATGATGCCCAGCCTGATACTGCGTGATTATACTGACACATATGCATACAATTGTTTGTCCTTTTTCTGTAGATTGCATTTCACCTACTAACAACTGAAAGATATCAGTCAACCCGAGATGAAAATAGTGTTGTACTTTGCGGAAGGTATATGAAGGTATATATATATATATATATATATATATATATATATATATATAGCACCAGTGATTACGTTACGACCTTTGACAAGTCATGTGTGACGCGCTTGACACACCATGCTTGCCGCTAGGTTGTTGTGCTTTGAATGCCACATGTTTTTTTGGGCACAGGTTTGACCAATAAAGAGTCAATGCTTTGAAGTGATGTTGCCAGTGTGTATATTCTACACTGTCACGACAACGCGACAGTGCTCTGAAGTATATTTATTGATTTGACAGCAAAAATTCCATAGCCATATTCTGTGGCATGAAGGAAGGAGATGGAGATCTGAATCATTATCATTATTATATACACATATTATTACTGTATTAACCATTAATATACGTTGTTGTACTGTGTGGTAGTACAATATATAGTATACTGATCAACACAATCAGTGCTCAAAGTTAGCCGGGGCTCGAGAGAGTCCGGCCTCTCTTCTATTTTCTGAGCAAGCCCCGCCTTTGCAAGTCAACTGTAACACTGCGGCACCCATTCGACAAGCACTGAAGGTGATTTTATTTCCAGTAGTGCCTTGTGAGGGGAAATTCCAACTCTCCAATTTTTGGAATAATGACTTAAATAAATAACAACTCGGTTTACAACCTCTGTCTGAGCAGCGTGATCGTGAATGCCTTAAATTGCTGCATAATCTAATTAACACCCCACGCTACTCATTAAAGAACAACTATCTGTCTCCTGATAAATTGAAACCTACTAGGAAGAGCCACAAACTTAGCCTTTCACCATTTCAACCGCGTATTAACCTTTTTAAGTATAGCTTCTTTCCTCATACAATTGAAAAATGGAACTTAATTACTTCCAGGTGAAACTAGGTCACTGTCTTTAGGGAAATTTTTGCATAAATTAACTTGATTCGTGCTGTGTTTTTTATACTGATTGTATCTTTTATTTTGAAGGTATCATGTTTCTTAAGGTGCTGAAGTTGATTTGTGCAGAAGAATATTTTGTTATATGCAGTGTACAAACCCACTCCTGTGATAGCCCAATTGGGCTGCAGTATGTGAAAATAAAAATAAATAAATAAATAAGTGATTAATCAGCTGATAGGGAATGAGCAAAAACAGGGCAACAGCTATATTGTCCTACTTCTGCATGCATTTCCCCAAGGCATTGCACATCACCACCCTTAATTGCTCGACTAATTAAGATTATTGACACAGCTAGCATACTGTTTCATGAGTCAGTTGAGTGCGAACCTACCTGTTCGTGAATTATTGAAGGTTCACCTAGGCTTATTAGTTTACAAATTAATTTTAATTCGTTTATTTTTGCATTACGAGTACAGTGCGATACCATGCATGTATTTTGTACACTTATGTAGTAAGCAGGTGTGAAACCATGAAATATATTCTTGTAGTGCGCTGAGGTTCTAGGTCGTTTGGGCTCCTCTTACCACCGGTACCACTAGCCGTTACCACCAGTGGTGCGGCCGGTATGTCGATACCGCCGGAGTGCTTTATTGAGCGATATGTGTGAACGTGACACGCGCGGCTTGCCCGTAAATCCGTGCGCGTGCCGCGTCAACAGAAACACGCAGCTTTTCTTTTTCTGGTGAAAATGGGGCACAACATCGAATAAACGAAGCTTTTCACAACACGTTCACAAACGGACAAACACGAAAGAATCACGTCCAATCTGAGTCATCATTAACATGTCTAATTGACCAACGATTTGGCGGCTGTCCATTGTATTTGTTAGGTTGTTAATTATGCTGTTTCTCACTGGTCACCCAAGCGAGACTGTACTAGTAATCATGCAAGCCGTTCGCTTTCTTGCATTTCGTGACTTGCTCGTCCGGCTCCTTTTGCCGACGAGAAGCAGCCTAATACTCGCTCCATCCCCAACAGCAATACTCTACAGAACGAAATATTGTCCCTCTATTTAAACCCCATTCAACCAGGTTCAGTGCTTGCAATATTGAGCCACAACATGTAAGGAATATCGTTTAAAGGCCGCAGGCCGGCTGACAATGGACATAAATCGGAGGGGCCAAAGAAACTAGACTAAACCATTGTTTGCCGTGAGTATTTTCTAAACAGCATGTGCCTTTTATCTTAAATAAATAAATATAAAGAAATCTAGACGGAAATAAATAAATATAAAGAAATCTAGACGGACATATGTTAGAACTTTATTTCGTTCCGTCCATATTTAAACTCTTCTAGGTGGCGCCACAACAACTCATCGAAATGCACGCGGCGCGAATTCGAATCCACAGCGAGATTTGAGCGCGGGAAGCTGCTGTGTGCCGTTATGCCGGGGTAAGCTAGACAGCTCAAAATTTTCTGTTTGTACTTACGAGGCAGCAGTATTTGACAGAAAATAATACTTTGATGCTCTTCTCACGCCTGCAAGCGAGGGCGGCGTGATTAACAACACAGCGTAATGCGCAATGGTGAACGTCAACGAACTCCACCACCAACCTGGGACGAAGCATTTTGGTAAGCTTATATTTTATTTCTTGTTTGCAAAGTTTGTCGTAGGCAAACAATTTTTTTCTTTATTTCTAAAAGGATGCCATTTGACTTCGCTATCGTGAGTCTCACGTCGTGAACAACGGCTTCTGCGATATCCAGAACGTATTGATGTGCTCAGTGCGCATGCATGATGTAAGACGATACTACTGATATGGAATAAGCAGAAATGTGTAACCTCTATATCGTACAGGGGGGGAAAGACGCGAAGATAATATGTCAGTTAAATAAAAACGACACGTCTCGTTTTTACTCGTCCTTTTGTTTTAGTTACTGTATATTTTGTTAATGTATCGTCATATGGTTTACCAGCCATGGCCGGACTTGGTGCTCTCGTTCTCGCGTGCAAATGTCCCGGTTTGCTGAGGGGGCACTGTGAGCAGCGCCAGGCAGGGCGCGATTCCCCCGGTTATTGAGCCCCTGGCCAAAAACTTATTTCTGGTGTAGGAAAAATTTTCACAGCTCTTTACTATACCCACCGTGGTTGCTTTAGTGGCTGTGGTGCTGGGCTGCTAAGCGCGAGGTCGTAAGATCGAATCCCGGCCACGACGGCCGCATTTTGAGGGGGGCGGAATGCGGAAACACCCGTGCACTTTGATTTAGGTGCACGTTAAAGAACCCGAGGTAGCCAAATTATTTCGGAGTCCCCCCACTATGGCGCGCCTCATAATCAGATTCTAGTTTTGGCAAGCAGAACTCCATGATCTATTTTTTTTTACCTCTGCACTATGTGTTTTGAAATGTTCTCCTTTGTTTAAGCGTGTTGGTACAAGCCTTTACCGTAGTTTTAGCTTTAAGATTTGATCATATTCTCTCGGTGCGTAATGCATTTATATACAACAACCGCGGATAGAAGCTGCGACTGTTTGAGATCGTAGCGCCTTTCCTCTAAGTTGTAGTGATTAGATGTCATTGGAAATGTCTAAGTTTGGGAATGCTTGTTTTACATTCTTCACATTCTAGAACACAAATTTATACTAGGGTAATTAAAACTTGCAAAATGCAGTGTGAAAGTTAATACTAAACTTTATTCATTCAAAGAAAATAAACTATATTTTCAATGTCCCTTTATAATAGCATCATCGTGCACTGTGGACACTGAACCGGTTCGAAGGCACAAACTGACTGAATGGATTCTTGTCTTGCTTTAGCATAACTCAGTTTGAGCATGAAAGAAAATGTACAGGTGACAGGAGGATGAGCGCTAACTTCCAACTGGTTTTATTCCATGACCCTACTGCACATTATATGCGCCACTCATAGCACACATGAGAAAAACAATTGAAACAACAACCTTACAAGAAGCATACGGCTGCAGTTCACTGAAAATGTGCCAACCAACTTAGAAAGTAAAGTTCCTTGTCGGATAAAGATAGGAGGGTGTACTCACGCACATCCTAACGTATTTGGCAATGGCATTAGCCTCAATAATCTCGCGCATCAGTTGAGTGCGGCTGCATCCTATGATGACACATTCTTTAGAAAAACTAGTTTGCATCCACAAGTCTTGCAATGCATGGCAAGGGACCTACTTCGTTAACTTTTATGAAGGTTGTAACTATGCTTGCCCAAGCAATCATTGCTACCCCATCCCGTCTGTCTAATGTAGATGCCTTGCACGACACGGGAAACTTGTGTACCACAACTCAAGTGCAATCAACATGCCCGTCCATGTCTTTTTTTCAACCAGTGTGTCAAAACTTGTGTAAAATACTGGCAAACATTTAATGACCAGTACGTCACTTCACATTTATTCTGCGATACTCTGCTATCTCAACTGCAGGTTGCCAAGAATTAAAAATTACCAGAGGGCTCTACTCGAATGGTGTTCACTGTACCTTGATGAGTGTTGTTCATGGCAGCCACTGCAAATATTTCTCATTCATTGTGCACGAACATGTTACATTAGCTGAATTTTTAAATTTACCTAATCGATGAGAAGCGAAAAAGTTTTGTATGATGGTTATAAATGCCCCGTAACAGCATTTAAAACAGCCTAGGATTTGTGAAAACTTTCTTTAATGAGAAAAAGCCCGTGAAATGACTAAAAGGTGAAAATAAACCGTCCTGACCATGCCAGCGCTTCAGCGCACCAAATATTGCATCAATCTTTACACAAACTTTGCCAAATAGGGGCACTGGGAATGAGCAGCTGCAGTTTTTTCTCGACATATCAGCAGTTTTTGGCGTGCAAGTACAGTCCCTACCCAATGCGAAGTAGCGCGATCTTGGTAACCGTTCACTTTGCGAACCTTTACAAGACTGTGCCCCAGGTTTGCACATTCGTAATATATGCAGTACGCTGATGACAATGTTTCCATCTGAGACCGCTTATATTACTGATGCGGGGCGCATTGTCACGTGAATTTTTAAAGAAAAATTTGCATGTTTTGTATTTTTTTTGTCGGAAAAAAAAAAGACCACACATGACCTAGGTCATTGTAACACTGTTATCGGTCATTTCTCGGGGTATTCCACAACCTTTGCATTGACACTGTGTTGGATAAGTAAGGAAATAAACATTCATTACAATTACATATTAACTGCTTGTTTACAATGAAAAAAAAAAAGCTTCAGTAGCACTAACGTAAGCCTATCAAAATAGAGTGGGCGATGTTCACGGAAAGCGCTCATTTATTTTTTTCTTGGCCACAATTAGTTGTCACATCCAGTATGTAATTTAATGGTGGATTCCGAGAAACCTGTACAGGTTTCCTTCGTAGCTTCATGCTAAAGTAGGGTGCGTGAAAATTTTTCCTGTCATGAATTTTACTTGCCTTGCAGGCTTCCGCAGAACTGATCTGCCATAACCAAATAGTGCTCTGTAAAGTAAACTAAGGGGCACCTTTTCTTCATATGCCTGTATTTCACTCACTGACCTTTACCAAGCTACTCATGTAAACATGTATTTACTGCTCCAAAACGGGCTATTCATGCTCCAGTGTGTCAAATTTGCTGCTCTCAGAGCTGCTCCAAAACTTCTTTGACTGCTTCCATCCCTGTATGAGTGGCCCATATAATGTTTAACGAAATTATGACTGGCATCCCAGAAACTTCAACATGTTAGCATCCGTCTGCCAAAGTGCCTGCATCTCAACATTTTGGTTAGAACTGATCACTTTATTTGCTGCAGGACTGAAGCTGCCTTGATATCTACAATACATTGGATACTACGTGCAGAATAATGAATGGCTACCTGAACGCTGCTTGAAGCGGCAAGCTCTACAGCATCACTTATGCTCCTTTCCATGGGTTGGCAAGAGGAACCGTGGCACGCAGCTCTAAGGCACCTGTGCTCTTCACTACCTTCGCAGGAGATGCATTGGTATGCTGTACATATATTTGACTGTGTGTTCCAGCTGCATCTCTTGCACTGTCATTTGATGTGCAGGCAGAGGAATTGCCTATTGGGCGCACGTGTTGGTTAAAGATACAAAAAGGAAGTTGGTTCTTTGAACACTGATGACCCTGTCCTCCACTTATTTCTTTTCATTTTCTTGTTACCTTATTTTTGCTGGTGATATAAAGGTCGCAGGCAATTAAACCAAGAAAAGCATTGGTGTAATTAGCTGTGGTTTAAATTGAAATGTAGAATATATTGAAAAAAAGTAATGAAAGCAGACGGAAAGACCTTGTCTCTGGTGGTGACTGAACCCAGAACCTTTGCAGTACACACGCGATGTGCTGCCAATTGTGCTAACTTGGGTATTTATGTGTGGTATACGTGGCCCTGGGAGTGTTAGCCAGCGCCATTTAGAGCCGTGGTGGGCAGATGTGGAACATCCTTTTTTGCATGATAGTGTCGTGTAACGCCTGAACTGAAGCGAGCAGGCATGTGGCTAATAAACCCATGCATGCTACCTTAAGGCATCAAGGCTATGAGGTTTCAGACCCTCGCAAGAATGAATGAGAAGGAAAACGGGTTTCATTTTTTTAATCATGACCATATAAAGCCAGCAGGCTTTTCTTTGATAAAGGTGATTATTCTGCCATTTCACAGGAATTATTTGCTCATTTGTCTGTTTTTGATTATCTTTGTGAGAATTCTGATGTTGTACAAATGTAGTCTCTTTTTAAAACAAAATTTACAGAACTGACGGAAAAGTATATAACGAGTGTCCATTCAGTTGGGCTGAAAAACTAAGAAACCATGGGTGAAGCCTAGTATTCTGAGGTTAATAAGGAAAAGAAGAGTATATAACGCATTCAAAAGAACCCAAAGCAGTTATCAGTTTAAGAAGCAGGTCGAAGTAATTCATGAATATAAAACTAAAGTTCACATTGGAAAGGGTCAGTATTCAATCGACTTAATGATAATATGAAAACAAATCCAAAGCTTTTTTGGAAATACGTAAAAGAATGCGGATCTGACTCAACGGGAGTAAATGAACTTGTTCACCATAATAAGGTCCTATCCGATGATACAGCTAAGGCAGCTTGCTATAATGATTTTTTCATTCTGCATTGCTTGCCCAAAAGAACCTTTGGAAAATTTCATGTGAGAGCTGAGCCATTAATGAAACCTGTCGAATTCAGTGTTGGTGGTATCGAATCATTGTTACAAAGTATAGATGAAACTAATTCCCCCGGCCCAGACGGTATTTCTCCCCGCATATTGAAGTGCTGTGCCTGGCCAATCGCATCCTACCTCTACCTAATCTACACTAAATCTCTTTCTACTGGAGTGCTGCCGGATGATTGGAAAATGGCACATGTAGTTACGGTTCATAAGGGTGGTCCAAAAAAATATGTAAACAATTATAGGCCTATCTCTTTAACATCCATTTCCTGTAAAATATTAGAGCATATTTTATACAAAGAAATAATGAAACATTTATTACAACATAGATTATTAATTGATAATCAACATGGTTTTCGCAAGGGACTGTCCTGTACAATACAGCTAATTGAATTCTATCATGACTCAGTGGCTCAGGTGGATGAGAACGGGCAAACAGATTGTGTCGTCTTAGATTTTCGAAAGGCGATTGACATGGTTTGTCACTCATTGCTCCTTCAAAAACTTAATGAGGCAAATGTTAAGAAGTGTGTAGCTGGATTGCCAATTACTTGTCGCAGCATCGGCAATGCGTAATACTGAACGGTGCTACTTCTCCTTGGGTCGAGGTCACATCAGGAGTTCCTCAAGGGTCTTTTTTAGGGCCGCTATTGTTCTTGGTTTATATTAACGATATTCCTGCCAGGATATCTTCGCGTTTACGCTTGTTTGCCGATGACTGCGTAGTGTATAGGAAAATAGAAAAATGAACAGGACTCCATTGATATGCAGGTTGATCTTACTAGCATTGTCTCGTGGTGTCTGAGAAGTGGAAAATCCAACTAAATACAAAAAAAATGAGTGCATCTGTTTTTCACGAAAAAAAAAGAAAATTATATAAACGCGTTAGTTTTTGAACACTGATATTATTGACCAGCAATATATGTATAAATATTTGGGTGTGATCTTTTCAAGTGATTGTTCTTGGAATGCACATGTGAGTAATGTAGTTGCAAATGCTGCTAGAGCGCTAAATTTTATTCAGCGAAATTTGAAATCTTTATTTTTTGCCCTAAAGAATACTGCTTATATTTCATTCGTCCGATCTTGGAGTATGCGTGTGGTGTTTGGGACCCTCGTCAGAAAACCTTGATCGACCAAATCAAGAGAATACAAAAAAGAGCGGGAAAGTTCGTTTATGGGCGATACAAGCAAGAGGAGAGCTGCACTGCAATGAAAAGTGAGCTCGGATGGGAAGCGCTCTCGTCTTGCCGATGAAAACTGTGACTAAAATTGCTATTTAGCATATATAATAACAAAACCTGAATTAATAGACACTTATTTTAAACCACTGCACCATGTATCTAAAGAACAGATCATGACTTTAAAATTCGAGAGTACCGAACTAGAACGAACCTTTATGCTATCATTTTTTGCCCAAACTGCAACAGAGTGGAATCGATTATCTTGTGACCAGGTGTGCTGTGCGAATGAAGATGTTTTTTTCGAAGTTGTAACCACCCTGCTTGCACGCCCCCGGGCAATGTGGGGTATCTCTGAATAAAGAATAAAGGCACTGAAGCCAAGAAAAGCATAGGGGTAACTAGCTGTGGTTGAAACTGAAATGTTGAATTGGCTCTGCAGCCATCTATCAAATTTCACCGCAATGCATTATCGTAACTCAATGGGCAGCACGTTTAAAAATTATAATTCAAAAGACTGCCGGAATTTCAACAAATGATCAGTTAGCAAGAATGAGAGTGCACGCCTTTCTAATATTCTGCGTATTTATGGCTCTTATTCATAACTTTTCTGCTGTGTTATATCAGTGTTTTAATTCGGACCGAAACTGTGCTATAATGTAGCAAAGAGGTTACGGTCTAGTGGCGTAAATGTGCATGTTAATGAGAGGGCAAATTGTCTTGACATTGTTAACTGAGAGTTGTTTAAACTTGAGCAGCCTTCCGAAGTATACTTCTTTTGAAGTTGCTGCTCATTGAGTTACACTGGTACACTGTGTCGTTTGAGCTACTGCAACGAGATGGCGCTTCGTACGCGGTCATGTAAGATGCAGAACAATTCCTCGGGGAGAGTGGACCAGACTGTGTAAGCCGAGCCGGCATGTAGCCGTACGTGTTTTGCATATGCAACCTAGTAAACAGTCCCCAGTTAACACCTATGTTTTGTTAATCATGTATGCTCGTCATCCGGCCACGACATGGAGGCAGCGGTGGGATACTCGACAACGCTGTGAGAAATGCACCACGCAAGTAACGCAGTGCGGTGAATACGAAACTTTGCTACCCATGGCTTCGCCTACAGTTTCCACCAGCCCAGCACGCAGCTCCGCTCAACTCGTTCGTCGTCAAACTGCCGGAAAAACTTGATTTTTGGCGACCCGAGGAGTGGAAACAGTGGTTCACGAGATGGGAGTGCTATAGAGCCATCACCAGACTAAAGAAGCAATACAACGAGACGCAGGTGAACACGCTCATTTATGCCATGGGTCGTGAAGCCGAAGACGTCCTAGCCTTGTTCAGGCTCTGTTATGCTGAGAAACTCGACTACAACACAGTAATGCAAGTGTTCATAAAAAATTTCCTGCCACGGATGAACGTGTTATACGAGTGTGCAAAGTTCAACAGCCGGAAGCAAGACGCGCACGAAACAGCCGATATGTTCATCACTGAAGTCTTCAGACTAGCTGAAGCCTCTGAGTACAGTGCCCTGAAAGAGGAACTGATCTGTGATAGACTCGTGGTCGGTCCCACAGACACGCAGGTAAGTGAGTAGCTGCAACTTAACGCCGAGCTTACTCTGGAAGCCGCTGTCAATGCTGATCACAACATGGTGACAAACAGCAGCAAAAGGACCTACGGCCACAGCTACAGTAACTTGAAGCTGTCAACACCATGTGCAGCTTCTCAAAGAGCAAAGGAAAGTCAAATAATTATCAAAAAAAAAACAGCGTGACCACACTGCACAGACATGCAAGTGGTATGGTTCAACAGAACACCTATGGTTAACCATCACACACTATGTGCCCAGTGAATGGCAAAACATGCAGTGCCTGCAGTAAAAAGGAACACTGCTGCCGTATGCTTTTCTGCTTGCAAAAAGCAGAACAAAAAGCACATACCAAGCTGTTTTGGAAGAGGTTTACTTGGACCAACAGGATCCAACTGACCAACAGGATCCTGGGCCATGGAAAATCAATGTGATGGTCAATGACTTGCCAATGAAGTTCAAGGTAGACACTGGTGCAAATGTAACTGCCATGCCAACAAGTCTCTGCGACGAACAAGTCATGGGCAACCTGAAGCAAGCAAATGAACAGCTGCTCGCACCCGGCAGGACCAAAATAGCAACGGTTAGACTCTTCACTGTGACCCTGTGCTGAAATGGCTGGTTGTGTCAAGAAGAACTTTATGTAATAGACTAGCTGCATGACGCACTTTTTGACCTCCCACAATCAAGTCCTTCAATGTCCTCCAAGTCTCCTAGAAGTAGCAGAGTCAGCAGGCAAGGTCAGTGACTCAGCCAACATTTTATGCCGCTACCTCTACCTGGCTACAGACCTGGGCCTTCTCAAGACCGCTTACAAAATATCGCTACTCCTTGATGCCAAGCAGTGTGCTATTATGTACTCGAGGCGAGTACCTCTGCCCGTGTTGCCGAGTGTCCAATGTGAGTTGGAGAGAATGGAGAGCCTGGGTGTCATCATAAAGGTCGAAGAGACCACAGAGTGGCGTGCACCTATGGTAGTTGCAAAAAATAAAGGAGGCGAGCTGCAAATCTGCAGTGACTTTGGAAGGTTGAAATAGAACATTCTGTGTGAATGAGTCTTAGTGCCCACCAGAGCTGCCTGGTTTAGCAAACTTGATCCAAGGGCCGGTTATTGGTTACTGGTTACCTCTGTCCTAGAGGTACACTTTCCTGATGCCAATTGGCCATTTAAGTTCCTCCGATTGCCCTTCGGAATTTCCACAGCAACTGAATATTTCTACAGGGAAATGCTAAGACCGCTAGAAGGCCTGGACGGCCAAGCATGTCTGCAAGACTACATAATATTGTTTGGCCGCATGAAGGCAGAACATGATGCATGACTGCACAAAGTACTTCAGCACCTGCAAGAAGCTGGCATCACCCTAAACGCAGGAGAGTGTGTACTACACCAGCAGTAAAAAAAATCAGGCCCCTTCGTTAACCCCCTTGTTCATTACATAATGAGGGTCTCGAATCTGGCAACATTGGTGCCTTCAGGTAGCATGTGTGGGTTTATTGACCAGTTGCCTTCACCCAAAAAGATCACATACTCTTGATGCCTGCGGCAGAAAGAATGCTCTACATCCCCCGCCAAGGTTTGTGAGTGGTGGCACTGGCTAACAATCCCAGGCTTAGTTCTAGTAGTAACATAAACACCCCAGAAAATGGATGGGAAGATGGTGCCATGGTAGCTCAATCGGTAGAGCATCACACGCGTAATATCAAGATGTGGAATCGTTCCCGAATTGCAGGAAGTTGTTTCTTCATCCACTTTCAATTCCATTAATTTATAATTTCTTTATTTGAATTAGTAAGTACAATTTCCCCTGTGTTGTCCTTGGTATCTTTGTTTGTTGGCGTCTTATGATATGATTAATAAAAATCGGGCCCCTCGGTTAACCTGCTTTCTTCTCGTTCATTACATAACAAGGGTCTCGAATCCGGCAACATTGATACCTTCAGTTGGCATGTGGGGCTTTACTGACCAGTTGCCTTCACCAAAAAAGATCACGTACTTGTGACGCCTGCAGCAGAAAGGATGTTCCACATCCATCGCATGTGTGCCATGTTTTCTAAGAAAGCAGGAACTATTCATATAATCTCTCTGGAAGTTCATAAAAGAGGGGGAGGGAGGAAAGCTTGCAAAGAAGGGAGCAGGGTCAAACAAATTGAGGTGTAGCAATCTGTGTAAACCAAAAGCAAAAAACATTCATACACATACTTGTGAGAAATAGAAAAAAATAAGAAAATGAATAATTACACAGTCACTCCCACTCTATGATATTAGAAGAACTTATGATATCAGTTGTGCATTCGTGTTTCTACTCCTCCCAAGAATATATTTTACGTTAAGGATGACAAGTGCATGTGTTACAATGCTCACCTACATTGGTCTTCCTTTGTTTTTATATTCTGCAAATGTTCTCTTGCCCTTTCATCAGTGCAGCGTCCAATTAGGCTTGTGTAGAGCTTACCAGAAATAAGAGGTTATTTGTTAAACCATTCAAGTGGCACAATTCATGAACGGTGTTGCATGCCTTTTGTCAAAAGCAGCTGTATTTTTACACTCAAGCATGGGAATAAAGCTTAGATGGCTTCTTCGGAACCAGCGGCACAAATGGGCCCCACATTTGTCATCAAACTTCTTCAGTCAGTGCAACTGCTGTGCTCATGAGGCAGTGCCTCTGGCTGCTTCAAACTGCGCGCTTTTGTCTTTTGCTGCTTTCAACTCCTGAAGTTTTCGCAGTAGGGATTCTGAGATTCCGATGATGAGAGTGAGGGGGGCCAGCTGCTATGAACCTGCCAACCTGAGCACAAAAGCTATTGCGCATTGTGTGAATACACATTTTTAGAGCCTATTCAAGGCCCATTGGGGCAATAGTGGGTTTAACATGGGTGTAGGCTGGTTCATGCAGTAGCTAACCATTCTTTGCTCTTTGTTGGTAACTTTGGGAAACATGCTTTAGGGGGACCATCAAATGTTTACCTAAGATATGCAGCGCATTGTCAATGGGTTAATGAAGTTGAGTCTGACGAAGTCTTGTCCGGTTAGGAAGAGTTAAGGGAAAAAACAGAACTGACACTGACCAAGGTGAAAAATTATTTAAAAACACGTGGGAGCCTTGCTAACAATGCTTTCGCCATGCGTGTCTCAGGTGTAAAGGTTAGTCCTTTTCCATGCCCGTTAAAAAGATTTCAAATGTAATCTGCTGTATTCTCATGTGTCACATTAGAGTTAGGTTGTAAAAGAATTAAGATATTGATGTATCAAAAACACTTAGAACCATGGCCTTGTCAAATATGTAGTGATGTAATGTCACAAAGCACAGGAGCATTGTGATCATCACATCTCAATACCCCTACAGCAGAAGCTTGAATTCCAAATGCAATGAAATTTCACTTTGGCTAAATTGGTAATAAATGAGTAGTAAATACTACTGTAGTGATCTTGGTAAAGCTGCGGTGCTGGTAACTGTCTAATTTTTTTTTGTATTCTTTTAATAGTGTATTAGCAGATGACGCATGAACCTGGTGGTTAGTGGCTATGACGAGAGTCCACATGACCTCCAGGTTTTTTATCACACTGCAGGCAGCTGCAGGTGGTCCCTTATCTCGTAGGCCGCACTAAGGAGCCCTGCAATCTGAGTCATGCCTCACTGCCAGTTACTGGTAATTATAGCATTCATTTCAGTCTCGCTATCAAGAATGCTAGAAGGCTGTTTTGTATTTACACTGGCTGAATCATTTTTTTACGCAGCCTTAACTTTTGTTGTAGTTGGGCTTTAAGGGCTGCAAAACAGCAAAAGCCAGCAGTGCACACACTTAGAAGCAGCTGAAGCAGCTGGAAGTACTGCCTCATGAGCACCAAGCGACGCACTCACTGCAGAAGGTTGCTGACAAGCATGGGCTCCGAGTTGGGCTGTTTGATGTTGCGCTGCCAAGCCTGAGAGTGGATGATCAAATTGTAGGTGTGGCAGTTGCATTTTGATAGGTGTTAAATGCATGTGTGCTGTGCATTGTATGCACAGTAGAGTAACTAAGGCAGTCAAAATTAATCCAGATTCCCTCGTACTTCATGCCTCATAATCATATTGTGGTTTTGGCACATAAAACTACAGAATTTGGTTCAATTTATTAGTTGGTGCTCTTTGATTTTCCAGTTCTCTAATTTTCTTGCTTAGAAAAGCTCTGGTTCTTGCTACAAATGATGAATTTGCTATTAAGAAAGGCCAACCTTCAATCTAACTTAACTCATTATTTTCCTTTAGTGTCCCTTTACCATGCATTAAAAGCATGGAACACTAATACTTTTGTATTAATTTTTATTTGACTTGTGCTCAACAGCTAGATGGCATAGAAGCTGAACTACTACTGTGGGCTTCAAGCTGATAGGTTGCCGTATAAAAGCTTGTCTTTTCTTTTAGAGATAAAAACACCTGAGCCTAGTTTTCTGTCTTTAGATAGACTACTGAGAAAGGCAAACATCGCTTGCATGATAGATAAGTGATTAGTTAATTGTGCTCAGTTTTTGCCCCCGCCCCAAAAAAGGAAAGTGAACATAATTGTATATTTTAGTTGCAGAACTTGAAACTAGGAACCGAAATGCACTTAACCATTTCCCTACTGAGGATGAGCAAGGCTTGTCATTGAAATTTGTGCCTGTACAACTGAGGTACCCAGGCTTCTGATGGACCCAGGCTGCGCTGGGTCCATCAGAAGTAAAACCACAAAGTTCTGCTTCGCCGTCCATAGGTTCGGCTCCACTACACACTTCTTTTTAATGCATGATAGATGATACCACAGGGCAGTATGTTTCTGTACTGGCAGCCAACTTTTCAAAATGATGTCATCATCTTGCAGAAGCTTTTGACCATCTGGGGTTCCTTAACATGTACCCAATGCATGGTACACAGGTATTTTTGCATTTCACCCCCATTAAAATGTAGCGGCGCTGTGGCTGGGATTCAAGCCCTTGGGCTTAGTAGCGCCGCACCATAGCCACTATGCCCCCACAGCGGGTATGTTATGGCTGGTCACTTGCCAGTTCTCCATGTGCATTCTGCTAACTGCTAAAAGTAAAAAGCCAACAAGGATACACTTCGTGTGCTAAAAACATCCCTCAGGTGATCGAAAGAGATGCACTTGAAGGGAAATCAAGACATGGTGTAAATGCTGCTGCTGGCACTGTGAAATATTCATTGCTTTGGTCTTCAGAACAGTCAAAGCCAAGTTACACGGGCATTCATCAGTTATAGTATTGCTGTTTTGGAGCAAAGAACGCATCTTTTCAGCTAAGCTATTTCCTTCGCTTCTAGTAACCCACCTGAACCAGTAGAAGTGTGCTATATGTGACAAAGATAAAATATATAAAAGATACAACAAACTTTTATGTCCCTGTTATGTAGCTCACATTGTATTACCAACATAGTTTAGGTTAATAAAATTACAGTGGACAACATATATTATAGCAGAGCTTCTGCTTAAGCTACTAAGTCAGACATACTAGTAGACATATAGCACGAAGAAATGGGCACAAAGAAACACGTCGAAAGTGCTCGCACCAAGTACCGCCCGATTTTATTCTTGGAGGGAGTGCAATCATAACCACATTCACTCTTTTTGGGATAGTGATGAGTCTGACTGGTCCAGTGATTTCATTTTACCTACTCATTGCCATGTACAAGCGGCAATGTTTTCATCAGTTTGGTGTGAGTGATGTCAGTTTCTGAGCAAAATGATATCTGAGGGTGCAGAGAGCAGAAATTGTGCAGAAGTTGGTTTCCCTGGGTTTTACAAATGACCGTGCAAAGTTAGGTGGCTGCAGTGACAAAGGTTGCCTGTCCAGTGCAAGAATTTATATCATGTCAAAATATGTCATGTATTTGTTCATCTGAAGTAAAGAATTGAAGCTGGAAAGCTAACAACTCATGTTTGGAGCTTCAACTTAATACTAATGATTGGGAGGAATATGTGGGCCCCTAGCGACCTGTTTAGAAAAAAACGCCTTTTTTGCTTACTACTCTGCGGTTTACTTATCATGCCGCACCTGCAATAACATATAAGAAGCCAACAAACACTTGCACCAAGAACAACATAGGGGAACTTACTTCAGGTTAAATGAAATAACGAAACAATAAATTAATAGAAATGAAAGTGGATGAAAAGAGCAACTTGCCGCAGGTGGGGAACGATCCCACAACCCTCGCATTTCGCGTGCGATTCTCTACCAATAGAGCTACCGTGGCACCGTTTCCCATCCACTTCTTTGGGTATTTATGTTTCCTTGTAGAACCCTGGGAGTGTTATCCAGCGCCACCACTCACAGACCTTGGCGGTGGACGTGAAACACCCTTTCTGCCGCAAGTGTTACGAGAACGTGATCTTTTTTGGGTGAAGGCAACCGGTCAAAACCCACACATGCTACCTGATGGCATCAATGTTGCCGGATTTGAGACCCTCGTTACGTAATAAATGAGGAGAAAGGGGGTTAACTGTGGGGCTGTTATTAGTCATATCATAAGAAGCCAACAAACACTGACACCAAGGACAACATAGGGGAAATTACTTGAGCTTAATGAATGAAACAACGAAAGGATAAATTAATGGAAATGAAAGTGGATCAAAAAACAACTTGCCGCAACTTATGGGGTCGTTCCCCACCTGCGGCAAGTTGTTTTTTCATCCACTTTCATTTCGATTGATTTATCGCTTCGTTATTTCATTTATTAAGCTCAAGTAATTTCCCCTATGTTGTCCTTGGTGTCAGTGTTTGTTGGCTTATCAGCTTGTAGTTGGTGCTGGTCCGGTTGATAGGTCTTTCTCCTTGTTTTTCATGCTATCATACTTCTAAGTATAAATAATCTTGCATACTAATGCTGAAAGCTGAGAGAGTCCGTTATTGGCATTAGGAAACAGTTACTATACTATTAGATGAAGCACATGAAATGCACAGGATGAGCACTGTACATGAACTTGTTTTAGTACATGAGTGCAATTATATGCATGCATAAAAGGCTCACATTTTCAGCAAAATTTGACGATACGTAACATATAAGATACATCACTCATTCTATTTTGCATGTACCATGCATCTTTTTCAAGTAATCAATTTTTCTATTCGAGATTTCAATAGAAGGTGTGCTATTGTATTTATCGGTTTGTCTGGGAAGGCCCTTATATATCAGTGTGCACTTTTAGCCTTACATATTCTGAGTATTTTGTGCTGTTGTATTTTGCCATGCATTGGCATCTTTTACAATGCCCTGCAAGTTTTTCAGACCTTGCTAACCTGCACAGAATGCTCAGCCTGTCTTTGGGGCACCTTTGAGTGCCTTTAATGCCTTCAGCAGCAAGTGTTACGTAGGATAGACCAGGATTTGTGGTAATGGCAGGCTGCAGGAGCATTGTGCACAGATGTAGGTGGTAACAGCATGTGGATATCTCGCAAAACATTGCAAAAGATGCCAAACTGTGCCAAAATTTGACTGTACAGATGCGCTTTGCAAATATAAGGCAGGGAAGTGCAGATTTGCATACTAGGCCTTTTCCATCCAAGAAACCAATAACTGCATTAACAAACCTTCTACAGGGGTCTTGAATAAAGAAGTAGGTTACTTGAACAATATGATGTATGACATGGGTGCATCATGAATCACATAGTTTATATGTCGTGTATTGTGAAATTTCCTGTGAATGTGTCGTTTTATATATGTAGTCATTGTTTAGTGAGGTCATTTCATTTCCAGCACCCATTCTCTGCATATCATGTTGGTATTTTGTTTTGTCTTAGAACCGTAATTATGTTTCATAAAACCTTACATTGCTAAAATTTGACTTTGGGGCAGTTTGGTCTTTTCATCCACGTTCTTGTTTTTGTCATTTCCCTTACCATGTAAGCATTTTTCTGGAGCACTTGCAGTATTTCGTCATGCTCTTGCGTTTACAAGCCAGATGTCTGTCTCTGAGCAGCCCAAACCACTTGAAGCATGCAAATCTGATGCATCCTCAATAGAACTCCATAGTGAACGTATTGCTAAAACTATTTTTAGGGGATGAAGCACTTCTGTAACTGCCGAGTTTTGCAGCAATAAAGAAGCAGAATGCTTGCATCTCTGTAATCCATATTTAACTTTGTATCATCTTTTATCTGACTGTCTGTCAGCATGGTAACATTGCATATTGTCTTCTTTATTAACATTCATAGGTTCCAAATTGCTCCTATAATGTTTTTGTCCTCACATTTTCTGCAATATCCTTCACCAGAAGGACAACTAGCAGTTCACTTGATTTACCACTTTTACAGGCAACAAATTAACCATAATAGTAGTGTCATGCCCATTGCTTAAAAGCTCCTAAACAATTCTGCACATCTGAAAGTTCCTTGAATTCATGCAAGCAGGTGCTGTTTATAATATGGCTGAATGCTCATGTGATTGGTTTTTTAGGCCATTGTGAAAGAGAAACCCCAGTACCTGTGTTGCTTTATGATGTTGACCTGTATTTATTATTACATTGGTGAACTGTGTGTGCACTCTGAAGATATGCGCATTACTGCTGGTGTTTTGTATAATCTGTGTATAATAAAACAACGCATTATATTATCAAGAACACATTCATTTTATTAGTTTTTTAATATGTTGTCATGATTTCCTTTCATTGTCAGTGCTGCTAGGCATCCTAATACCTAATTAAAGAGCTTCTGCAGATATAGAGTCGATTCAAAATTTCATAAACTTTTAATCATGCAGCTATAGTTTCTTTTTAATGATACGCTCTTTCTTCATTACAAAATAGAGGTTCCTAAATTGGTTATTCGTACCTATAAACCACTCTAGCTGGATGAAAATACTTTTCAGAAACTGCTCGAAGGTCTATAATCAAGTCGGCATAAGAAGATACTCTTTGCAGATACAAAACATTAATGGTCTATCGCAATTAATGAAACATTCTGGAAAGCCTTGTGGTCATTCATAGAAACACTTGTTTGTAGCTTTCTCAGTGCCGTGATGTTTCAGCCTTAGTCTACAAGATAACGATGCTCACACGATGTGAAATTTTCACGAGGTATTCTGTGTGTGCGTTCTGCAACTTAAAAGGAAGAGGTCCGAACATTGGCCAAAATGGTTTAAAATAATTATTTGCATTTTGGCTTCCCTTGGGGGTCTTGTTCACAAGGCTCCCGTGGGGGAGCCAAAAGGTAAATAACTATTTAAAGCCATTTTGATCGGTGTCTGGACCTCTTCCTTTTAGTATGCATAATCCCGACCAGACGGGCTTTTGTCATACTCTCGACTTCATCCAGTCTGCAACTGTACAATGCGTTCGTGTTGTCCACTTCTCTACTCTTGTGCCTGTCTGCGCAACTCACCTTTTTTGCATATGAATCCTTAGCAACTAGCTCGGCTTTCTGTCCTAATGTACGATGGGCTGTAATTTTTCCTAAAATCTGAGGTGGCCAAGATACACTTGGCGTGGTAGCATTGACTGGCACAGCACTGTTGAATAATTCGTAGTGCTATGTTTAGATACTCATGTGGTGTCAGTTTGCAATACAATAGTACATAATCTATTTACATTTGGTTTTTCAGGATGCTCCCTATCATGCACTGCCATCTCAACAGTACCATGGCTTTTTGTGTGGATTCCTTCCATTTTGAAGGCCACCACTGCTTGCACAGCATCACAGCCTGCCTGCCTTGATCTTGCGGAAGAAAATACAAAATGCCTATTTTTTGAAATGCGTGCATGGCTCCACGCAAGACACCACCTGCCGTCGGGGTGTTAGGGCTTTTTGCAGAGAAAATGTTTGTAATGATGCCTTGTGTGTGCCCTGGTGGCTAAATGTTGGCCTCTTTGCCTGTGTAAAAATTTCACACTTATGAATACTGTTAAGGGTTCCTGTATTATTGTTATTACTTACAGGTTCCTGTTAAGGATTCCTGTATTATAAATTTTTGTTTCATTATAAAACTAAATATTATAGTTGAATTGCTGCTTTGTGTGATATGCAATATTCAGCTGAAGGTGATCAGCAGAGATCGAACAAGTGTTATATCAGGTGGAGAAATTTTTTTGAGAAGCGGACTTCTTCGTTAGGGTAACAACTGTTTTCCTTGGCAGTATTTACATAGTTCACTTTTCTCCACTTCATGGATATCCAGTAAAATGACTGAGTGCATAGGGAGGGTGAGGCAAGTTTAAATGCTCAACATGGGGATTTAGTTGGGATAGCAAGGTGTGTAGAAGGAGAGTTTGGCAGGTTGCTGACACCGATTTCTATGAGTAATCTTGTTGATTGTGTCAATGTCGGTTATTTAATGCGAGGCATCTTCTAAGGCAAGAAATTTTGAAAAAGCTCCTTATAGTTGTGGAAATTCAGTATGTGCCCCCTGGGGCTACCATGTGTATGTGTCACTGTGGCCATTGGTTATAAGCACTTGAGGCCACTGGGTAGATGCAGCTCTTAATGAAGTTTTTTGAAACAAACTTGTGTATGTACACTGGGTGTGTGCCACTGCATATGTGCCACTCTTTAATGAACCTCTTTGATGCTGACTTAGGTCATGGGGCATCACAACAAGAACCTACGTAGTGACATCTGTGTATGCATGTAAGTGTGAGCTGAAATTGTCTGCTTGGATTTTCTTTCCCTGACGACGACTAGTCTCCTTGTTGAATTTACTTCAGCCTGAGATATCACCTGTTTGACTACTGTTATCACATTATGCCCATTTTGCTGTGAACTTGTCATGTTCTCTAGCTGGCAAGCTTGAATTTCAGGTACTGCACAGTGCTAGGAAATTAATTCAGAGTGGGTGGTACCACCTCTGCTTCTTTTTCTTTACAGCTGCATGTTACATGAGAGAATAAGTTGTACGTAGATGTCTATTAGAAATAGCATAGGTATTCAAAGGTACTTTCATTATGTTCTAGGTCATAGGTGCTGTCTGGCCTCCTTTGCTTCATTTTTTGTAGCATGCTCGTTTACATGCAAAAACAAATGTGGCCTGTTCTAATACATGCAAGGACTGCCCAATAGCTCATGATGTTTTGAGCCACTCAATTTCAGTCTTGGCTTCACTTGTGGGTTTTGAACTGTACTGAAGCTTGCAATATGCTTGAGTTTCCTGTCAAACTGGTTTGCTTGTTTGTATCCAATTTATTGAATTATTTCACTTTCATTATGCTAATAGTCATTGATTGTACTATCATGTTGGCACATTTGATTCTAGAACTGTAATAAATTTCCAGACATTTTATTGCTTTGTCATAATTTCTGCACCTCGTTAGACACAATCTACTAAACACACACAAAAAAACTCCCTTCAACCTCGTAAAACTACCAAAAGGCGCATAATAAACTCCCAGACCTACCTGTAAAAGCTATAATAAAGAGCTAAAATGCACTCCCAAAACATCTGTTTAAAACTCCCTTAAAACAGCTCCCTAAAGCTGTAAAAATTAACTCCCAAACATTCTCTTATATATTCCCATAAAAAGCAAAAATTAAACTCTCAAAATTAACCATAATTGCTCCCTTAAGCAAAGCTCCCAAAATATGGGAACAGTTGCTCCCTTGTTTACACCTAAGCACACCTACAAGGAGGCAAAATAATTTCCCAAAGGTCTCCTTCAACACTCCCTTAAGAAGCCAAACGTTTCCGAAAATGTACGTAAGGACTCCCATCGCTTCTCCTATAAATTCCCATAAGCAGCAAAATAAAATACCCATGTCAACTTGTAAAAGCTCCCAAAGCTCCTCATAAAAACTTCCATAGTGCTGGTGTTCAAAAGAGGAATAAAAAACTCCCAACGTTCCCTATAAAGACTCCTGCAACCGCTCAGGGGTCGGTGTTCAAAGGAGAATTAAAAAACTCCCATAATTCCCCATAAAACCACCAAACACAAGGGTGTGAAAAAAAACTCCGTTCAAATGGAGGATATTGTCCTCCCTTAAGGGCTTGAGTTATGCAACGAGGCCAAAACTCCCTAAAAGGGTCAAACCTGTTTACAGTGTAGGGTAACGCCGACTCTCTTGCGGCAGCCACGGACGCAGACGTCTGGCTCACCAGCGGGATGAACGAGAGCGCGGCTACGAGGAACTCATGTGGCTAAACCCCGGCACGGTCCTCCGGCTGCGCGCACCCACGAAGCGTTCCCTCTCGATGACGTCGTCACCGCTGTGCTTGCGCAGGTTTGGCTTCCGGAAGGAGCTAGGCACGACGTTCATCCAGCCTCTCGCACGCCGTCCTGCTGGTCGTGGCGCTCTGTGCGGCGTCTGCCGCTCCAGTCGGCGTGCACCGCGCGTAGGAGCTCCTCCCAGCTGGCCATGATTTCGCTGGCCAGAGCAGACGATGTCCGGCACCAGTGGTCCACCTTTCTGGGCGAGACGAAGCTGCAGGAGTCCTCGCCGGAAGCCCCAGTGCTGACGAGCACGTGAAGCTGTAGGCCCGGCGCCTGGCATACGCGCGCTCTCGCGTCATCTCACTTTGACGAGTGAGCAGGGCGCCTCGGACTTTCGGGGAAATGACTTCTTACTTATGTGGTTGCCTGCGTGCCACAACTGGAATGTCACCGAAAGGGAGAAAATCAACACCGTTATACGCAAGACTTACAAGATCGCCCTTGGCCTACCGGAGTCCACAAGCCCTGCTCGTCAGCTACAGCTGGGAGTATACAGCACGCTTGAGGAAATAGTGGATGCGCAAAGAGCCTCGCAACTCGAACGCATGTCCCTGACAGCCACGGGCCGGTACACCCTGCAGAAACTCGGCTTAAATTTCCATGTCCAACACGGTCAGAAACAGGACATTCCACCCGACCTCAGCGACACGCTGATCGTCGCCCCTATCCCTCGAAACATGCACCCCGAATATAATGTGGACCAATGCCAGGCCCGTGCCAAGGCACTGCCGCGCTCCTTTGGTGGGAATACGCTCACGCGCTTCGTAGACGCGGCAGGATACACACGAGAACACCGCTTCACGGCGGCAGTCGTAGACATTAACTCCCGGCTTACGCACGCGTGTAGTGTCACAACGTAATACCCGGAAACAGCGGAAGAAGTAGCGATTGTGCTTGCGCTTACCGACCCCCTCTGCGAGGTAATTCTTAGTGACTCACAATCCGCAGTTTGTAACTACGCGCGAGGGCGCATTTCCTCCGAAGCTCTCCCGATCCTAAGGAAAGCTGGTAGACAACACTTCGATAGCACCGCGATAATCTGGTTCCCAGCGCACGTCGCCACTCCCACCTACGAGGGCCCCCCTAACTTGAACGAGGTAGTACACCACTCTGCGCGAGAACTGACCCGCCTCAACGAATCGGAGACCCGCCTCTTCGAGTTCGGAACTCCTGGTTCTAAACACGCGAGAACGCTTGGTCAGATACAATAACATCACCAAGCACTACCAGCTAGCCAGGCGGATATTGCCCCCACCTCACCCCAAAGTGAAACGTCGCCAGGCCGTCGTCTAGTGACAACTGCAAACACAAGCCTTCCCCAGTCCGGTGTGATTACGGCACATTTTACTCGCGCAATACCAGAGCGCTCTTTGCGAGTTATGTCAGGCAACTAGAGCGACGCTCATACGCATGTTGTGGCAGTGTCGTGTTATATCAGATACAATGGCAGTAGCACCGGAGGCTCTTGCATCGAAGTGGACCGCCGCTCAGCGCAGCTCCAACCTCAAGACGCAAGAGTGGTCTGTCCAGCAGGCCCGAGAGGCGGCGACAATGCAAGGCCTCGAAGTCCCCTCATGGGAGACCTGAGCCCGGGTCGTTAAACTTTGCCGGATTCAAAATCAAGTTGTTTCCATTCATTGCTGGAAGTTATCCCCACTTAGCACGCAGCAGAAGCAGCTTCCAGGCGCGTGCTGAGGTTCCCCTTTTTTTTTTATCGTCGTCTAGATCTCACTCACATACATGCGCGCGGTAGCGAAAAGAAATAGAAGAAAGACTATTTGGGAAAAGGCTTTGCTTCTTGGTGGCCCTCAGTGCAAGACTTGCTCGCAGTTGCTTGAGAGCATGTTCAAGAAATTTCGACATGTACGACGTCTAGGTTCTAGCCTATAGAACGCTTGAGTTGTGTGCTGCAAGGCGTAGAACATGGTATCTCTAAGTTTCCGCTTGGTTTTAAAGACAAACGCTTGTGAGCAGATGTATTCATCTTGACCAGGTAGGTCACGCAGTCACCAGCCTGGTATCGTAGACGCAAGTACCTGCTTTCTTTTATAGCGAGGCATTGTTTGCCTGCCTCCATGCATGCCGTATATTAACTTATTAGGCAGGAAGTCAGGAACGA
Source organism: Dermacentor variabilis (assembly GCF_050947875.1). Classification (NCBI taxonomy): domain Eukaryota; kingdom Metazoa; phylum Arthropoda; class Arachnida; order Ixodida; family Ixodidae; genus Dermacentor; species Dermacentor variabilis. The sequence goes on from NC_134568.1 coordinate 5,565,249, forward strand.
TACAACATATTCTAGGCAATATGGAAACAAACTGGAAAGAAATGCGGCATTAAATTACATCCGAGATATTACTGCCGAATCATTTCAGTGCGATGACGAGGTGGGCTTCGAAAAAAAAAAGGTGCGTGAAAGAGAACCAAATGGATAAGGAGCTGGTGCTGAGAAATTTAAACTGGAAGGAAGCCGAAGATAACATTACTAAGCATGCAGCCACAGAGTTAGACGAGGTCCTCGTTAGACTAATTAATGAACTAGGACTAATACGTAAGGAAGCTTTGTTGAAAGCAGTAGAAAGAACCTTAAAAAGGTAGACGAATATACCAGACAGCTGGCCACAAAGTATAATACATTTAGTTTACAAAGGGAAGGGGGAAAACGCAAACTTCACTCATAAAGGCCGTTGACCATCACATCGGTAATATAAAGGTTAGCAATGCAGGCGATTAAATATAAAATTCCAAGCATGGGCAGAACATAATGGCATATTGGGAGAACTTCAAAATGGCTTCAGGATCGGCAGGCGTCTCGATGATAACTTATTCAGTTCAATGAAATAACCAGAGAAGAAAGAAGACCGTTGTGCGTGGCGTTTTCAGACATTACCGGAGCCTATGACAACGCAGAGCGCAACATTTTGTGGGATATTCTGCAAGGGGTAGGCTTAGTCAGCGACTGTATACAGCTTTCGAAGATTTACCTAGAAAATACCGTTTGCGTTGAATGGGAAGGGATGAGGAGCGAGTTGAAAGTTGGTATCACTAAGTGGCTGAAACAAGGATTTTCTCTATCCCCGCTGCTGTTTATGACGTAAATGGTGAGGATGGAGAGGGCGCTAGAAGATAGTGATATCAAGTTTAATCTCTCATACAAATAGGCGAGCACACGAGTAGAGCAGCAGCTTCCAGATTTGTGTTGCTTGCTAACAAGCAAAGTGATATGCAATGTCAGGCTAATATCTGTGGACAGCTAGAAGGCGACAATTTAGGATTAAAATTTAGCGTTAAGGAATCAAGTTTTATGTTATTCAATGAAAACAGTGAACAGACAGTGTTAATACAGGGCCAAGAAATACTTCGGGTAAAAGAATACAAATAAATTCGTGTATGGATAAACAAATGCAATAGATATATTTAAAAACAGGAAAAAACAATAAGAGCAAAAGGGAAGAGAAATGCGGCCATAATGAAGCACAGAGCGCTATGGGGATAGAACAGGTACGTGGTGCTCCTGGCTGTGTGGAAAGGTGTAACAGTTCCAGGGCTCACATTTTGAAATGCGGTTGTTTGCTTGAAATCGGTGGTACAATCAGGACACGATGGCAACCACGGGTCAGTGAGGCGACTCGTATTGGTTGCTCACGGGAAGACCGCAAATGAAGCTGCTTAGGGTGATATGAGCTGGACAAGTTTTGAAGTGAGGGCAGCTCAGAGTAAAATCGATTTTGAAGAACGACTGACGAATATGAAGAAAAGTAAATGTGCTGGGAGAACTTTCAAGTATTTGTACAGAAAAAAAAACATTGACTCACAGGGGAGGAATAGAGCTAGGAAGCTTACCAGCAATTATGCGACCGGTAGGCTGTATGGCAAAAAAGAACGTCACACGCAAAGTCCGAGAGGCTGCAACAATCGCATAGGTGGCGGCAATGGAAAAGATATCTGCTATGGGTAACTACTTAAGAGGAAAAACGAAATGAAATCAGGAAAGAAAGAATTTATTATAACTCAAAGGGAGGCTCATTATTTTTCGAAGCGAGATCAGGACGCCGCTTTATAACACGCACTTATAAAGCGAGATACAACAAGGAAGAAGCACGTGCTTGCGTGCCGTAAAACGATGGAACATGTTCTATTAGAATGTGAAGACGTCTACCCATGTGTCGGTTAGGCTCCTCTGGTCTCCTTCAAGCCTCTGGGTTCAGGTATAGCAGGGAGGAAGTAAGCATGTCCGCAATATAGATCAGCAAGAGGCGATTGTAGGTTTGATTGCAGAAAAGTAGGGAGACCACAAACAACGGAGGCGCACGAAAAAACAAAGTGTACAATAGTGGTTCAGAAAGTTTGATGCTGGAAATTCTTTGTTCGCGTTTTTGTTTTAAAGAATGCAGCAGATCCAATGAATTGGAATCTATATATAGCGAAGCTTTGTGCGAGTGCACAAAGAATCGGAACAGGAGTACATGCACGCACGCGCACAAGCGCGGGCGCACACAAATTATGCCGAGCCTTTTGTTAAGCGGAGTTGCCTACCACTAGCGAGTCCGACGGACGTCTTGAACGCATCATGGTTTCAGTGGCAGCTTGCGCATACGTACGTAGCGCAAATGGAATCCATTCTATGCGCACGAAGCGTTTACGTCCTCAATACCGCGCAGTCGCTGATGTGCGGAGGCGAGCGCCGTCTTCTGGTTGTCCTGTTCGGCGACAGAACAGCCGCGCAGCTCCCGCGGTCATGAAACCCGGAGGGGTTCGCAAAGTAAAGCTTTGTTTTTGAATAGAAAAGCAATAGACAAGGCAGAAAACTAAAGTAATGTTTAACAGTCTCGGAAGAGAACAGCAGTTTACGATAGGTAGCGAGGCACTGGAAGTGGTAAGGGAATACATCTACTTAGGACAGGTGGTGACTGCGGATCCGGATCATGAGACTGAAATCATCAGGAGGATAAGAATGGGCTGGGGTGCGTTTGGCAGGCATTCTCAGTTCATGAACAGCAGGTTGCCATTATCCCTCACGAGAAAAGTGTATAACCAGCTAGGTCTTACCAGTACTCACGTACGGGGCAGAAACCTGGAGGCTTGCGAAATGGTTTCTACTTAAATTGAGGACGACTCAACGAGCTATGGAAAGAAGAATGATGGGTGTAACGTTAAGGGATAAGTAAAGAGCTGATTGGGTGAGAGAACAAACGCGAGTTAATTACATCTTAGTTGAAATCAAGAAAAAGAAATGGGGCATGGGCAGGACATGTAATGAGGAGGGAGGATAACCGATGGTCATTAAGGGTTATGGACTGGATTCCAAGAGAAAGGAAGCGTAGCAGGGGACGGCAGGAAGTTAGGTGGGCGGATGAGATTAAGAAGTTTGCAGGGACAACGTGACCACAATTAGTACATGACCGGGGTAGTTGGAGAAGTATGGGAGAGGCCTTTGCCCTGCAGTGGGCGTAACCGGGCTGCTGCTGCTGCAGATGATGATGATAATGCGATAAGGCAAAATAAGAACAGCAGCTTGGTGGCGCAACCAACCGCCGCGTTTCAAGATTGGACGCTCATAGCATCCATCCATCCATCCATGTATCACCGCAATATTCAGCGGGCTTGGCGAGGGGTAATTTAAGGCAACAACGCCGGACTGTCGACTAGGCAGCGAATTTTATCATGTTATCTCTTTTATCTCTTTTACTTTCTTCAGCTTGTCAACATTTATGACCCAGTCAGCGCCTCTAGCACAATTTTTGCAATTTTACTTTCTTCTGTGCTTAAAGACCCAACTTGAAGCTTCGAGCCTCCCTCTTGTATCTGCTGTTGAGTACGTAACTTTCTTTTAGCGCGAGTTGATTAAGTGCCCTTCCAGCGTCACTAATAAATTTACTGACGTCCCTGTTTCTTCCGGCTTGGCTCTTTCTATTTGATTCTTTTTTCCGCACATGTACTGTTCTTGCCGCCTTTCTTTGAAGCCATTGGGTCTACCACAGGCAGCTGCCAGTTCATCTGTGAATCCTTTCACTTAAACCAATTATTGTTATTATTATTATTATTATTATTATTATTATTATTATTATTATTGTTGTTGTTGTTGTTGTTGTTGTTGTTGTTGTTGTTGTTGTTGTTCAGCGCTTTGCGATTCTTAGATTAGCTCTCTAGATAATCGACTAAAGCTTTAGTCGCGTTTAATATTTTGATCTCCACCAACTCCATGAGGTCACAAGCGAAACCAGGTAAACGTTGCAGTCAACGCCTCCGGTTTGTTTGTTCAACAGCAAGAAAAACGACAGATAGTGCTTCAATGTTCCGACTGAGAGGGCGCCATTGTGTCTCCGTGACAGATGCCACGCTGCATTTCAATGCAGCTGAGAGAAAGTCCACCACCCCGCGAAGACCTCTTCAATGCAGCTGGTATAACCTTTTGTTTTAAAGAATAACTCTCTACTACTATGGAGAAAGTTAACGAATGCTCGCAGGCCATGTTAGACTGTTCGACTGCATTCGAGTGAGCTGTATTTGCTTGGTATGTCTAGTCAGGCAGTATTGCTGCCAGGCAACTGTCCATTGAAATCGCGCAGTCTTTTCTTGTCTTTTTTTTTTTGTAATTTTGGTAATTTGATATTCACATCATGCCAGTTTTATTTATTTGTTCAGGTCACGCACCTAATTATATCAACAAATCTGAATATTCAATTAAATATTCGATTGAAAGAATTCGATTACACTGGTGAAAATTTTTTGTCACCGCAAGGCCCTCGTCAATTAACAATGCTTGAGTGTCTGGCACACCCATGACGCTTACGTAGTACTACTGCAACTAATAACAATAATAATAATAATAATAATAATAATTGTTACACAAAAAATATATATTCATCATGAAGACCTGTGCTTGTATGTACAATTATATGAAACGTAAAGAACTCACGGTGGGCCTCTAAAGTTGGACGACAGGGGTTAAGGCCGGTGTACGACCATTTCAGAAGCCTGTTTTCCTTTTCCGCGCTTTCTCATGCATATGCATGAACAAACTTTAATGGAGGACGCAGTGAGTATGATTCGAACCTTTTTAAATGCATCAGCATTTCCATGCCTACCCAACGACAAATTTGTCCGTCCGTCACGTATGACGAATGCAATGGCTCGTATCCCCTTAAACAATGGCTCATACCAACGTAAGGCAGAGGCTACGAGCGCTCAGCAAAGTGAAGCTAACAGTGCATACATTAATTAAAATCTCCCGTACAGCACAAAGAATAGCATACGTTTCAATAAAGAGCAAACTCAAAACGAGCATCCGAACCATCAATAAAGCATTGCATACACCCCTCAGCAATTGTGAGAGTGGTTTTGCTACAGCTTCGTTGGACATCCAGGTCGATAAAGACCTATAAGAGTTGATAAGGGTAGGCTCATGTTCGATGGGGTTGACAACGACCGATGAGGGTTGATAAGGGTTTATGCTGGTCGAATCAAGTTTCAATACATTGATAATGACACCGGGCTGCGTGGAGACGAGCAAGCGGCACAACGCTTACGCATGCTTACACAACTTCCGGAGGAGTTTCTGCGTGAATTTTTTTTTTCGGAAGATTTCGTCTTAAGAAATTAAGATTTATCTGTGTAGCCTTGACCGTTTGTTGTAGGCCACGCCACGTTCAATTAAAAAAAACGAATCTCTTCATTTTCAAGGCCGCACCAACGCCCGTTCGGAAGCTTGCATAGATGGTGGTGCCAGATTTCCCTTTAGGTAATAGGGTAAGAAACTCCGTGGCTATGAGAGCCTGCAACTGTCGCACTAAATTAGTTCAAAGCAAGAGTACTTACAGAGGTACGTGTGGACCCAGACCCAACCACAAGATGTATTTCTGGAACCGAAGATGTAGTCGAAAAGTGATGCAACGCAGTCGCTTAAGAGAGCAACGACCGGGTACACATTATTCTTCACACACAAAAAAAAGAGCTCCTAAAACGGTAAAAATGCATATACTTGTCTACAACGACGTGTTGCGTGTATGGCTCCGTTTTCGCGACTGCTCATGCGCGAATGAATATGAATATGAATATATCTTTATTTCCAATAGATTGGGGGATACAGGGAAGAAAAGCTGCAAGTGCAGCTTGAAAAAACACCCTGCCCCCTATGACCACAAGACATGGGCAGCGCGGAGCTGCCGCGTGTTTTTAACAAAAAAAAAGAAATATACAGAGTTTTGCAAGAATGCATAAAAAGTGAGTAGTTGTGCGTAAAGCAGCTACAAAACGTTTCACATATGACAGACAAAAAAAAACATATATACACATATATATGTAATATAAATGTGAACAAAAAGCTGTAAAACTCATCTAAACTGCACTTCTGAAATAGCTGGCCATATAAACATTAATATTAGTCACACTGAATTAGTCGAGAAAATTCTGATGGTGTAAGGGCATATATATCAATGCCAGATTTGTTGTAAGCATTTAAAAGCCTTGGTAAGTTGTTTTTTAGCATTTGTGAGCTGTAATTAGTCCTAAAATGGTGCACAGTCCAGGGTTCTGTGTTTCTTGTGAAACGTGAGGGGACACGTTCTTCTAAGCATGATAATTTAACAAGAGATAGATCGTTTTTCCTGTTCATGTAATAAAACTTCTGCAAAAGTCGACGCCTATAGATTTCGTGAGCTGTGATAATTTTAAACTTGTCAAATAAATGCTCGGTGTGTGAATCATACGGAACATTTGCTAGGACGCGTACTATCCTTTTCTGTAATAAAAATAATTTGTTTAAATTCGTATCAGTTGTAGTGCCCCATACGAGGTGACAATAATTGAGATGAGAGGCGAATAAGGCGTTGTATAATAGTACTTTAACTGATGTAGGAAGAAGGTAACGGTTACGGCTTATTATACCTGTTATCTGACTCAGTTTTTGCGTTACAAAGTTTATATGGTCATTCCATAGCAGCGATGAAGAAAAATACACGCCTGGAATTTTGATGCGTTCTACAAATTCAATCGGAGCATTATTATAGGCTATGCCATGTAGTAAAGGGGAGGTGCTTCCCTTTGGACGAAAAATTATAGCCTTAGTTTTGGTTGGGTTGACACATAAACAGTTTTGCTTAGACCATGTACTAAGTTTCAGGAGCACTTCATTTGATGTTGTGATAAGCTCGGTATAAGAACATGATGTTAGAAATATACTGGTGTCGTCTGCGTAAATTAAAAATTTTACATTTAAATGAATATTTACAATATCGTTAACATATAGATTAAAAAGCAAAGGACCTAGAATGCTGCCTTGAGGTACTCCAGAAAGTATAAACCTCTCTTGGGACCTGAAATTATTTATCTGTACATATTGGCGTCTATTTTGAAAATACGACTTAATAAATTCAAGAGGAAGTCCTCTAACTCCATAACGATTGAGCTTATGAAAAAGAATATTGTGGCTAATATAATCGAACGCTTTACTAAAATCTACAAATAAACCGAGAGTTATGAGCTTGTTTTCGAAATTGGTAAGGATATATTCTTTATGATGCAGTAGGGCTAACTCTGTAGACTTGTCTTTTTGAAACCCATACTGAGATTCGCTAATTAAGTTGTGCTTATTACAGAATGAGTTTAAACGTACAAATATTATTTTCTCTAAAGCTTTGGAAAAGATAGGGAGAACAGATATGGGCCGGTAATTATTTATATCTAGCTTGTTGCCTTTCTTATGGAGTACTGTTACTCTCGCACTCTTCATCTTTGCAGGAAAAACACCAGTTGAGATGCATAAGTTGTATATGTGTGCAAGTAGCCCAGTGATTTTATGTAGCACAAATTTTACGGGTGTTATTTGTATCCCATCAGGATCAATGCATGACGAGTTTTTAAAACTAGAGAATACTGTATGCACTTCATGAACATCTGTAGGCTGGAAAAAGAGCGTGTTTTGATTTGGAGGGAAAGTAAGGTCAGGAAGTTTTGCAGAAGTAACATAGGTATCGCGATACACAAAATGTTTATTAAACTGTTCGACCATTTCCTGTTGTGATAACTTCTGTCCTTTGTAAACAATTTGTTCTATAGACTCGCTCCTTCTTTGTCGCCCCAATACAAAATTCAGGTTATTCCAAAGTTTATGGCTCTGAGAGCAAGAAGAAAACATCTGGAAATAATATGCATCTTTTGCTTTTCGTAACTCTTTGGTTAGTTTATTTCTATACTCTTTAAAAGCCTTCAAATCAACAGGGTCACGGTATTTTACAAATTTACCGTAAAGCTGGTCACGCTTCTTTATTTTCTTAAACAGGTGTTTTGTTAGCCAAGGCTTTCTGAAATTTTTAGACAGCAACCCCGGACATGTAGTGGATCGTTTCGAAACTCATGAATAAAGATATTTTTTTCGCAAAAAAAGTAGGACTGCGCAACTTCTAACAAAAGCTCAACTTTTGCTGCCGCAAGCCAAAATGTGTCAAGTAAATATCGAAATGCTATTTCACTACCGGAATCCGCTGAGCCCTCACTCTTCAGAAGAAGAGAAACTTCATTTGCGACTGTAATATACAGTTCCGAGGCATCATCTTCATCAAAGTAAGAGTTCGGCCACTATTCCCCTTGGTCTTCATAAAAAAAATAAAACACGCAGTTTCGCCCGAAAGGCTAACCATCGATTGCGATAGCAATTTAGCACACAGTCATACTAAGTAAGGATAGCACTTTGATCGGCCGCATCAACTTGTAAACGTTCGCTTGCTAGCTAAATTAATAAGCATGGTGTCAGCAGGCACAGCAAACATGAATACATCACACTCAATGACAGCGGACACGCTGTATACACGCTGGCGTGAGGAAACGCGGCAGCAGCAGCAAGGGAAGTGACATTCGTGCTGTCTATCGCTTCAACGCAAAGCGAGTGCCGAGAACAGCACGCACACATCTACGAGCCGTCGACATACCTAGACTCTGCCCCCAACAGAGATTGCTGTCAAGCGCGCGAGCGCACGCAGCTCCGCCTCTTTCACGGCGCGACTGCGCATGCGCCCCGCCCTAGCGGATTAGTCGCAAAACGTTTTGGAAGAGACGCGCGCGCGAGGCCGCGCGGCCAGATATCGGGGGAAAGTGCCCCGAGAAAAAAAAAAGCGCTCGGACGCGCACTGTTTCAAACGTTCGTGCCATGTACCGCGTTGAAACTCTACTGGTAGCTCGATGCCGGTGCGGTGCCAGAAACGTGCGCAAGACTGCAACTCCACTTTGAAGCAGAAAAGGACCAGGGCTTCGTCCGGACTGCACCGTGAACCCCGTAGTTGCCGCCTTGCATTGACGGCTGTGAAATTTATCGATAAACCCCTGCGTTACACTTCGGCGACACTTCAAAAAACACGTTGCTGACGCAGTCTTCTTGCAGCATCGGCCCACTGTTGCTGGTGGTGGCAGCGTGTGCCTGACTTCATGTGCTGTTTCAAGGCTTGGTAACGTTGGGTCGATACGAGACCGACAAGACGCTGACGCCGACGATTGGCCGAATATTCAGCACTGTGTCACTGAGACCATTTGATCGTAATATGCCGACAATGACGCAACCGACGGGTGCGAGTTGTCATATAGCGCGACGGGCTTTCGTGTCGACAGCACCGACAAAATCAGCGTGCCGACCGTGATAGCTTGACCGAACCCTACGTGATCAACCGTCGAACCGACAACGCGATAGCTGCAGCTAGTTCACTTGTAAATACAATTATTCGCGCTCAAAATGCGTCAAAATGCCTTCGAAGTTGAAATGCACAAGCTTAAGTCCTCTCAAACCATGCACGTGAAGTTTGATAATCAATATTTCAATATTTGGGGTTTTACGTGCCAAAACCACTTTCTGATTATGAGGCACGCCGTAGTGGAGGACTCCGGAAATTTTGACCACCTGGGGTTCTTTAACGTGCACCTAAATCTAAGCACACGGGTGTTTTCGCATTTCGCCCCCATCGAAATGCGGCCGCCGTGGCCGGGATTCGATCCCGCGACCTCGTGCTCAGCAGCCCAACACCATAGCCACTGAGCAACCACGGCGGGTGTGAAGTTTGAGTCAATGTTGATCCTGTTTAGCAAAGTTTGGGTTTGGCGTGACCGCGTCCAGTTCGTGCTACCGATGGAGATGGACTTAAAAAATAAGCAGTCAGGACGAAGGAAACCGCTCTTATAGTTAGGTTGCGGCCCTATAGCGATTTGATAACTACTTTTCACTTCGCATGGCACGTACACAATAAGCGGAAAGCGGCGACACAGCGCTGTGCCAACATCTTGTACATTGGTCACCGTTCCCGAACGCTGCCGGTCGCATTCCCGTAGATGGTGCGTGCGTGCGTGCGTGCGTGCGTGCGTGCGTGCGTGCGTGCGTGCGCGCGTGTGTGTGTGTGTGTGTGTGTGTGTGTGTGTGTGTGTGTGTGTGTGTGTGTGTGTGTGTGTGTGTGTGTGTGTGTGTGTTGTTATGTTGACATTTCTTAATTCCAAAGAAGCATTGTTTACCTTTGCGTCAGACAGGAAAGAAGAGACAGTGCATTCGATACAGCAGCATAATCTCGCTCAGTTGTCAACGGTGTCAGCGATGGCATCCGCCTTTTCGCGAGAGAACTACACGGCATATAAGTGGGGACTTATGTCGAGCACGGTTGTCTCTAATAATACTTCATAGCACGCGCAAACTGTAAGTATACGATGAAGTTAAACAAAAGCGAGAATCAGTAGTAACCGCCCGTAATATATATGTGTCTGGATAACAGTTGCAGTTGTTTAAGGGACTCGGCTGCTCATGCTGACTCGTCTGTATGCTTTGCTGCGTTTTGAGATTATTTCACATCAGCGATGCGCTGTTTCTACAATAACCCAAGCTTACAGCGATCTGAAGTTGTAGAGGTAAAAAAATGCACCGCTTTGGCAAATCCCACGTGGAAGGCTGCGCTCGGAGGCTTCTTGAATATGCGAAATGGTTAGTGAATGTGTAACAGGAATACAAAAAGCGATGTGCAATCGCAGACATCAGCGACAACGAACTCAATGCAGCCGCGTCGGCAGACGGAACTCGGAGTGCCTTTATCGGCCGCGCTGTTACCACAACGTTGTGGTAACAGCGCGGTCGCATAGTGCGCTGTACAGCGCACTCGGGCCTGTTCACCCACTATACTCGATGGGTGAATGACATGCTGCCCCGGAGAAACCATTAATAATTAATGGCGATCCACGAACCGCACAACCGACGCACACTGAACATTGGCGCAGGTACACAAATCAACCGGCGAAATCCCCGACACCCTTCCAAAACGTTTCCAACGGCGTGCGTCAGAGGGAAGCACAGGAACATGAAAGAGGCGGAGACAACGCCGCCCTCATCTCCCCCCCCCCCCGGCACCTCGTAACCTTGGGTGCATCGCGCGCGAGAGAAGACGGCGCGCTTCCTCTTCTCATTCGTCCCTTTCGCGCTGGCCAGATTGAGCCGACTATCGACGGTTCCCCTCGCACGCTTTCACTCGCACGTACAGCGTAGGGCGCGCGTCGACGCTGTTATCGCCCTTGGACTTTATACGTAACCTCACGGCGACGCCTACGGCAGAAATGTGCTTACAGTGTCTATATAATTGCTATCGCAACAAAACTTAAGTTCTGCCGAGCTGCTTTCACATAAGTTTCACCATGGCGCGCGACCGATCGTCGTGACTTATGGCGGTCGTATGCAAACCACCACGCGGGCACTCGTAAGTAAGAAACTGCTTAGACAAACTGACGTGTTATATTTCGCTTATACATAAGCATCATTTTACAATTATAAAAAAGAAGAATACAAGATTGAAAAAAGTTCACGAAATTACAGTTCAAAAATCTTGTGGTGCTGGTGCTTCTGGCCGCCAGCACCAACACCACAAGCCCGCTTGATCTTCTGCTGCAGGTTCCTCGCCAGCACAGCTGCGGCGCTTCACCAGCGTCTGCTCAGCGCCAGATGGTGTGTTGGAGACCATGCGATAGCGGCAGCCATGGACACCGACGCTGGCTGCTCGCTACGGGACGACCCATGGAGCACCGGCGATGAATTTCTGTAGCCCGAACCCCGGCACGGTCCTCCGGCTGCGCTCACCCACGAAGCGTTCCCTCTCGATGACGTCGTCACCGCTGTGCTTGCGCAGGTTTGCCTTCCGGAAGGAGCTAGGCACGACGTTGATCCAGCCTCTCGCACGCCGTCCTGCTGGTCGTGGCGCTCGGTGCGGCGTGCACAGCGCGTAGGAGCTCCTCCCAGCTGGCCATGATTTCGCTGGCCAGAGCAGACGATGTCCGGCACCAGTGGTCCACCTTTCTGGGCGAGACGAAGCTGCAGGAGTCCTCGCCGGATGCCCCAGTGCCGACGAGCACGTGAAGCTGCAGGCCGGCGCCTGGCATACGCGCGCTGTCGCGTCATGGCGCTTTGACGAGCGAGCAGGGCGCCTCGGACTTGCAGGGAAATGATTTCTTGCTGGACGTTATCCCCGCTTAGCACGCAGCAGATGAAGCTTCCAGGCGCGTGCTGAGGTTCCTTTTCTTTTTTCTTTTTTTATCGTCGTCTCGATCTCACGCACATGTGCGCGTGATCATGCACGAGAAGAAATAGGAGAAAGACTATTTGTGAAAAGCCATGTGGCGAACTCTGTGCTGTATCTAGAATCAAACATAGCAGATTTAGCGTCGATATTTCCGCTGCCAACAATACAAACATTTTCTTAGAGCATATGAACATGTTCCCGGGACAAGTTACTCGGTGTTTGTTGCACAACCGGCACTATTTTGTTTCTTTATTCTATGTGGCAAAGATACAAACTCCCCCAGGTCGTATTTACGCAGTCTTTTTAGCAAAAATAAGCGTTAACCTACGATCACTTCAGTGTGTCACTTCAATAAGAACATGTAATACTTGCATGTTTGATAATGTTTTTCCGAAGAATGCTAAATTCATAGCCAAACAGACACTAGTCGGACTCTTGAATAAGTATCTGGAAGATTTTCCCTCATAGAATGCAGTGTCCACGGACGCCTCCCAGAAAGATGAGAAATAGGCATTTCCTCTGAAGCACTATCATGGAGCTTTGCTATCCGTCTTCCGGATTATACTCCAATTTATGTGGCCGAATTCATAGTCATGTGCTTGGCCGTATACAATATTCCGAACAACGTGCGTGCCATATTATTGCTCGCAGGCTGTCTGTCAGTTTTTATGTCGCTAGAAAGCACAAATAATTCACGACTGCGCCGGTCGCTACACGATTTTCATTCAACCTCATGGTAAAGAAATTCGGTTTTTGTGGATACCTGCACATTGTGAACTAGCACTTAATGGGATTGCGGACAGCTTGGCAAAGGCATCGCTTGGTCGGTCAGTAGGCTTCTTTATACCCATCCTCACTCTTATGGTGGTGACAAGATTCCGAAGACGACGACAAGTCATATATGTAGAAAAAAATGAACCCCTCCTTGCTGCACCGGATAACGGGCATTTAGCGTTCCCTGGGAATGTCCGGTAGTGTCCCTCTCGGCAATGAGAAGTTTCGATCACACTATTAGGATGTCTAATGCTAAACAAATATTTATATAATAACATGGTTCTGAAAGAAAGGTTTACTTAGAGAATCCCCTATTGCCTATGGGCATTCCTGTTTCGGTGATAACATTTTATCTTTTGGTGCAAGTGCCCTCGATCGAGCCCGAAAGGAAGTGCGTCAGATTGTGCACGACTACGCCATTGCTACAGGGGATTCTCTTGTCAAACACCTTTTGTTCATTATTAACAATGAATCGCATTATTTTCATAATCTAGCATCTTCCTGAAAATTGACATGACCATTTTTCAAGAAAAAAATAAACCACTGTTATTTAAATATAAGTATAGTACTGATCAATTAGTAAATATGAAGCAAGAACTTCATATTATGTTTCCATTGTGATCCATGGCTATTGCTCCCTTCGTGGGTATGTGCCATAAGATGAAGGAAGAAGTAAAGGCTTGGCTTGTTTCATCTATCATTCTCCAAGAATTTTATTCATCTATGCCCCCAACATTTACGCCTCATCCGTTTAGCATGGGTACCAAGACGTATGGGACTCACTTTAAACGAGTCAGCAGAAACACTAGCGACGGCATCTCTTAAAGGCCCAGTACTGAGGATCTTAAATCCTTCGGCATACACCACGGCTGCAAGATTTAAAAAAACTGTGTTCAAGAAGAACATGCCGAAGCATGTGTATTTGACCGGGTATCACATCAAAAATTAATAAGAAATTACAGGTAAGAATAGATAAAGCACCAATTACAGACTGGATTAGCAAGACAGTTTGTAAAAATAAATCAGCAGAAATCCGAAGTAACCGAAGTTACATCAGAAGTACCGCAGGGCAGCGTCCTGGCTACTATCTTGTTCTTAATTTTTATTAATGGACTACCCTCATCCATCAGTACTAACACAAAGCTTTTCGCCAATGATTGCATCTTTCATAATGAAATGGACTTTCCTTCTGATCATATTGTCCACAACAATGTCTTAATATTAGTATCAGAATGGCGCGCGAAATGGCAGATGACTTTAAATGTAAGAAAATCAGCTTTGCTAAGAATAACAAGTAAACTAAACGTATCAAATTTTTTTCTGCACCATTGGTGACGCCCAACTAACTACAGCCAAGTACACAAGTACCTTGGATTAATGATTTCAAGTGGCTTTAGATGGGAGGCACACGTAAACTATGTTACATTGTCCTCCTTAAAAAGATTATTCTTCCTTAAAAGGCGACTCCGATCTGCACCACCTAAAACAAAACTCTTAGCCTTCAGCACCTTTATTCGACCTATACTAGAATATGTAAACGTACTTTGGTTCCAGGCCGCAAACAATTTGGTTACGAAGCTGAAAGGTGTGCAAAGAAAAGCCGTTAGGTTTGTCTACAACAAATATGGTCTATTCGATTCACCCTCAGAATTAATTGAAAAATCTGGACTCATAACATTAAGTAATCGAGCTGAATTCGCACGCCAAAGAAAGCTGTTCCAACTCCTTCATAAGCAGCTCAAGATCAGCAATTCAAGATTTATATCTAAGTGCAAAATTTGACAATCACGCCACAAACATCCACTAAACTTACAAGAATACCGTTTCAAAACAAACTGTCCCAAATATTCTTTCTTCCCACGGGCAATTAGAGAATGGAATAGATTACCGTAATGTATAACTAGTTGTAACGATCTGAGTAAATTTTTGCATTACTTGAAAATCACTTGCGTACTACCCCCAGTTAGAAACTCGTGTAATTTTCTTATGTACTAGCGAAATTCTTGAATGTGATCATGCCTGTTCGTAACGTTTTTACTATATGATTTTTGCTCCCTCAACCCAAATAATATTGTATAAAATTTGTAACTGCGTATTGACACTATATATGTCACTGTTTTCCTTTCTCGTTTTGTTTTGCCCCACTGCACATTGCGATTTGCGGTATATAAAAAATAATGATATAAATAAGAAAGAAGAACATCTAAACACGCTATAAGCAAAGGTCATTGCGAGAGACGCATACCAGTGCTAGTCAAGGTCGCGTATTGGAATATTTGACTTGCACTTAACCGTTCGTTTTCATTAAAGTTTTCATTAAGGTCACCAAATTACATTGCCGCATTCCGTCTCTGAATATTTACTTACGCAGGTCAGGTTTGGTGCCCTGCGCTCTGCGCTCTTTTTGTAATGAGGCGCAAACAATTCGAACTTTCTTTTAATGCGAATCATTCTCCTCCAAGTGCAGTCATGTTTTTGGCGGGCAAGGTATCTCGATGTTTCTGATGGGCCGATACCGGTGTTAGTGCAGTGTTAAAATTATGTGCCACTGGGGTGACTGAGTATGCGCCACTGGAGAGAGAAAGACAAAGTTAATTATATACTGCGGACATTAGCCGGGCTGATCGCCTGGCACGCTACTCCGGGTACTGGGCGATAATTATGATAAAGACTGCCATCCCAAAAGCACATAAACAGCCGCATACAGTCATAAACGCACATACATACTCAATAGAGATATCTGCACACTTTTGTTAAGAGGAAGCTTTAGCTAGAGTGCTCCTATCTAAATACATGTAAAAGGAGAATTCGTTTTTCTCGGCAACGACCACACTGAATTTGACGAGGTTTGTTGCATTTACAAGAAAAACTCAAAATCTAGTGACTGTTGGTTTCGAATTTTTGAGTTAGATTGTCAATTTTTTATTAAAAATTGGCAAAAATCGAAAATTTTCAAAAAACGGAACTATCAAGTTTACAACTCTGTAACTTAACCACTAAATATGATAATACAATTCTGTAAATTGCACCTAATAGTACATCTAAAGCGGACAAAATTGAT
This sequence comes from Dermacentor variabilis, assembly GCF_050947875.1. NCBI lineage: Eukaryota > Metazoa > Arthropoda > Arachnida > Ixodida > Ixodidae > Dermacentor > Dermacentor variabilis. Next base: position 5,581,322 of record NC_134568.1, read on the forward strand.
ATGTTACACATGAATATAAAAAAAATTTAATCATAGCGAAATACAACTTTTGCAAAACCGTTGTAACCAACGTAACGAATTCATGTAAGATGTAAAATGACATATTGAATTTGTCCGCTTTGAATGATCTAATGAATGCCGTTTACAGAACCGCGATATCAGTTCTTGATGCAGAGCTATGAATTTGTAAACTTCGTGGTTCTATTTTTTACAAACGGTCAAATATTTGAAAATCGTTTTAAGAAAATTCCAGCCCTAAATCGAAATTCCGCTTCCAACAGTCACTAGAATTTATCTTTCTCTTTCAAATACGACAAATTTCATCAAAATCCGTCCAGGGGTTATCTCATAAAAACGTTTTTGCGTTTTACATGTATTTGAATAGGCCGCGTCGGAGTTGGGCCCGAGCTAAAGCTTCCTCTTGGCCGATCCCCTGTAGTGGGTTGAGACATACCCATAGGCACCAAACCAAAAGGGAGCACATATTCCCTGGACAACAACGATAACGACAATGGTGAGTGCTAAGCTTAGTAAGTTTACTGTTTTGTTTCTAAAGAGCGCAAGTTACGTGCACACTGACCTGTCCAATGGCACTGCAATTATATTCAGCGGATCAGCGCATGTCGAAGAGACATGTGTCTCCTCGATGCCACGTAATCGTCACCAGAGTCGCGCTCGATCCGGATATCACATAACTTGTTTTCTGTTTGTCTCGCAGACTGGGAAATGGTACGCCATTAGTAAGGTGCTCAAGGAAATCTACCACGTCTACATGGCTCAATCCACATACGGTGTGTTGGAGGAGACGTACTACGCGTACCACCAAAGCTTCGTGGTGATGTACATCGCCGCCTTCCTTTTTGACATCATTTTCTTGGGGTGAGTTCACACGTAATGGTGCATCACTATTCGATTGTCTCACTATTAATGGTGCATCACTATTCGAACACAAAGGCGCGTTCTATTACTATCATGACCCACGGCTTCCCCGCAAATTAATCAGACTGCGTCATTTCGCTGTTCAAGATCTAATATAGGCAGAAGCACTAGGCAAAGTATGAAGCAAATGAAACCACCTTTTCAGTATGTAACAATAAAGTATTATAAGAAAGCTGTCTGTTTGTCTAGTTGTACAGTGGTGCATTACAACAGAGAAGTTTGGTCTATTCGAAGTCCATGCTCTGCTCGCATCTCTATGCCAGCCAACATCTTCCCACCCTTAAATTAGCTGCAACTCCAGCTCCTGAAGACGTAAAGAGGTTACACACCGGTATAGGCATAGGCCAGAAACGGGTTATCCCGATGGTTGGTCTGTAACTTACTGGGCTTTGTTAAGTGCCACTTAAGTACGACCAAGGTTAGCGTGTGTTCGTCTTGCCTACATGTCCCTGCTTTGTTTTTTTGTTTTTTTTTACAGCTGGCGAAGCTTTGTATGGCTAGGTTCTGGCGGATCTCGTCTGCGTGGACATAGACCAACAATTTTTCATACCTGGGCCAAGCCCGAAGATAGTGCAATGCCGGGCCGACCCGCGGCGGAGGTAAAGCAGGCGTTAAGCACTCCCCAATCGTGGGCCGGTCCCGAAGATAGTGCAATACCGGGCCGACCCGCGGGGGAGATGAAGCAGGCGTTAAGCACTTCCCATACGTGGGCCGATCCCGAAGATAGTGCAATACCGGGCCGACCCGCGGTAGAGGGGAAGCAGGCGTTATAAAGTGCAATACCGGGCCGACCCGCGGCGGAGGTGAAGCAGGCGTTAAGCACTCCCCATACGTGGGCCTATACCGAAGATAATGAAATACCGGGCCGACCCGCGGCGGAGGGATCGGCCCATTCGTGGGCCGATTCCGAAGCTAGTGCAATACCGGGCCTACCCGCTGCGGAGGTGAAACATGCCTTAAAGGGCAACTTCGGCGATTTTTCTATGTCCACTGATCTTGATAAAATTTTGAATATATGTTCAATTTTGCGCTCTGATTACCTGTGCCAAACTATATGGCTGCAGGTAATTTAGCTTTCCTGAAAATGAATTTTAAAGATTGGTTGCGTTTCCGACTCATGACTTTCTACTGGCCACCCTGTGTCGGTGACGTCAGACTACACCGCCACTGCCGCTGAAATCGTCGCTTAAATCACCGCTGTCTAGTAGGGAAACTCTGCAAAAGCTCCCTGTGTCGTCAGGAGACATCATCAACTTCGCTTCATCGGCGTTAGCGCCAAGTGTACCGCGTGCTTAGCACGCGTTCTGCGTGTTTACATTATCGTAGTGTAGGATCTGACGTCGTCGACTCATCGTTCCGTCACACAAATCAGCTACACGTTTCGGTTTCGGTATCTCGTTTAATGGTTATTTAAAGTTATTGATGAATTTCGCAGCAAATTGAATCACCCTACCAGTGACAGGACTGTCAATGCCATTTGAATATGACAATATCCTATTCAGGTTTGAAAAACGCTGGAGTTGCCCTTTAAGCGCTCCCCATACGTGGGCCGATGCCGAAGATAGTGCAGTGCTGACGCGACCCGCGGCAGAGGTGCAATTCACAGCTTCGCTGGTCATCCTTCTTCGCAGAGTGGAAGGTCACTGAATATCTTGATGTGCTCCTGTATAAATTACTCAGCAAGCGCAAGTGACGCTTTGCCTGGGACTACCGTTCCCCACGCCACCGAGAGGCGGCCTGCCCAGAGACTTTGACGACCCAAATTTTGCCCTAACCTCCCCCCATTAATAGGGTCCCGAACCACCTCTTGGGATTGGTGAAAAAATGCAGTCCACTGATAGCATACGCTGCTGTGATTATCAGAGCTAAATTTTGCAGTCGAGCGCGGCGCGTAGAGCTCGCAAGTGGATCACGAAGTCACTTTTCCTCAAACACTCTCTCATCAAAGAAGCCCTCTCCTCACCCTTTTCGGGCGCTTTATTTCGTAATATAGCGGATTCCCATACACGGCTGCTATTGTCGAATAGCTGATGCCACTGAAGAAGGGTGTTTGGATCAATGCGCTTCTTCCTATTACTGTGTGTATTTATCGACGCAGTTTAATAAACAGGCTGAAGTAATATTAAGCGAAAATCTACTTTCCAATTTTGATAAGAATTACGCACTTCCGGAAGAAGCTGACTATCGGTTGCCCGCGGTAGGCAGCGGCCGCCCGCGTACGCACGAAACTCTCGCCAGGCTGTTTATTGGTGTCGTATGCATCGGGTCTCGCTAATTTCGATTAGTTGTGAACACTTAACTAGCATCGAACCACACGAAACTTAAGTTCGGACCACACGCACACTTGTCAGCGCACGCTCAATCTTGTCCGCTCCCGGTTAGAAGTCTTGGCAGGCTTCGCTTCGTATAGAGCTGTCGACGGCGCTTCAAAATTCGCAAGTTGGATGTGGCTATACTATCCGTCGGTCAAGCTGCTGCAGGACAAAGCCTATGCGCACCCCGTGGCACGGCCAGACTGGACCGCACGAGCGCAAGCGCAAGCCATGTGGTGCACAAAGCAAACGTTGCGCATACGCACTACAGATACCTACAGCTACGGTCTGCTATGTAGCGTATGGATACCGCAACCGCATCGGGGTGCGGTGACGAGTTCGCTCGTTGAGCGCGCATCAGCTCGATAAGGGCAACCGCGTTTTGCGCGTCGCAGGCGCCGAAATTACAAATAGTGGCGCTTGCGCTAACGTCCAAAATCAAATTTCAACTCCGCACGACGGGGACGTTCAGTAGACGCAGCGTTGTGGACACGCCCCCTGCCGCCGTGGCCTTCGCAGTGCAAGGCATTGAAGAATAGAGCGGGAGCACCGCGAAAGGGATCATGGGCGACCTTTGATTCTGCTGAATGCACTAAAGTATCTTTTGCGCCAAAGTACTTCTCAAATTGTCTATTTTAACTTCAAATGGATTTCTCAACTTCGATCAAAAGGATTTAGGGCCCCTTTAAGCATAATTCTCCTGAAGAATTATTAGGCAAGTACTATTGGCAGTCGTTGGCGGTATTTAGTGGCGTATTGTTATCCGCTCTGTCCAGGCATGCAGTGCCATTATCACTCTACGGAAAGTCATTCATTCATTCATTCATTCATTCATTCATTCATTTCTTAATGTAACAAGAAATAATCCAACTTTTTGGATTATTCATTCATTCATTCATTCATTTTTATTTTTGTCTTCATTTCTAGACAAAAATTGCAAATCACTGATTGTACTCGTATCCCTAGGCTAGTTCGGGCACAAGAATTGAAATTATAAGTAGGCAAGCACTATAAACCATTTAAAATGTACCCTAATAACGCGCATATAATGACAGCTTCTTTTCTATAGGACGTCACATTTGTGGCTCATAGTACGTGCAAAACCAAATCATTTTCAACACAACTCTTCAGTAGCGGGTTCTTTATAGACATTGTCATCATTAGGTATCCCAAGGAGAGCAGACGTTAAGGACATCGCGCCATTTTCACCACGCTGACTTGCGAGAAAGCGTGGATGGACGATGCTCTTGTTCTAGGCCGGATAAAGCCTGTGTGGTGTCGGCGAACCGGAGCGTAGACGCGGTTCCCATTAATGCTTTTCGTTGTTACCTGGACGACTGCTGCGTGAATATAGCACCGAACTCTTCGTCATCCGCGTAAGCATGGCGTCCCAGTTGCAACCGCTTCACGTCTGCACAAACCAACCCTTCGAGGACGGCGTCAAGCGCTGCTACGTGCAGTGTAGCGGATGAGGTTAACAGAGACTGCTGGGACTCCCACTCCGACGGCTCTTGCGGGTATCTCAAGCCACGTTCTGCAAATGTATTTCGGACGCTTGGGCCAGCATTCTCAAAGCGTGTTCAAGAAGTGCGGGATTAAAAATGTTCTCGAAGGCACGGAATACGAGTTTCTGAGGGAGGACATTTCTGTACAAGCGATCGACTTCTCTTCCTACAGTGCAAGCGGCTAGTACTACCAAGGTGCGATTCATCCAATGAAATGTTTTCACCAAGTGCCTTCTCGCACTTCTTGTGACATCGCCTCTCTCGTGTTCCGCCTTTCATTCGCGTTGTATTTCGCTTTTTGTGTAGCCTCATTCATTTCTCGGTACGTCATTTTATGGGCATAACTGGTCAAATTATCATGACTATAATTTATTACCACCTACATTCTTTCGAGCGACATCGTTTACAAGCGAAGCTATCAACCTGCGCAGGCGCCGCCTACTGAGCCAGCTGCTGCCCCTAAAGCTGATCTACCTGTTGGACATGCTGCTGCACGTGTGCCACCTCGCCTCGGACGCAATCCTCGTGGTGGCCCTGCTGCGCTGCTCGCCCGAGTCGCTCGCGTGGGCGAAGCATGGGGCGCTGTGGGAAGGCAGGTGTCACGTGCGCTCGATGATCGTGGGCCTCGCGAGCATCGTCTACCAACTGGCCACCCTCGCGTGAGTGGGCCTTGCTTGACGCGGGAGAGGGAGACGAGCTGGAACAGCGCGAGGACAAAGGAGGATGCAGGGAAAGCGCCTGTTACGTGATGCATCTTTACTTCCTTGTCAGCTTGCCGTTGCGCTGTTTCTGTTGGCTTTGGAGACGAACCCATACGCGTATACTAGCCCTCAGAAAAATGACGGTAGAGGAAAGACGTCGCGGCAATTAAGGGGAAATTTTTGCTTGGCGTGTAATCTGAAGCTCGCGGATGTACAAAAAATCGAAATTGTCAGAGCAATTTCAACGGCCTTGCTAATTACGTAACGGTGTCGCACGCAACGTAATGGCTCTTAAGCAAATATACCAGCGTCATCTTGAAATGGAAAAGCAGCCGAAGACGGCGGTTACGATGACTCACTGGGTCTCGCCAAGTGGATCTCACTTCGAAGAGGAGCGGTCATGCTCCACTATACGCCAAGGTTCTGCACGTGCGTTACTTGTGCCTGTAATAAGTAATAAATCTACAGCATAGCATACGCACGTGGGACGCCCAGCGCAGCGTGTTTATGGCGCACGCACAGCGTATAGCACGCAACGTTAGGGCTATGTCCTTATTTTTTAGGCTATAGCCTCCAAAACAATTACTTTGCCTCAACGTCGCTTTGTACTTGATAAAGTGGAAGCTTGGGCGGGTTGGTGAATCAATATCAACATGTCTGCACAGCGCAGAAGACGAGGACAGAAGGTAGGACACACCACAGGCGCTGACTTCAAGTAAGCTTTATTTGCAAAGCCGGCAGAACTATATACTTTAGACATGAGTATAAAGTAATGAAAAATTCTGCCCGACGTCACACATCTCATGAACCCCTATCGCAAATAACCCTATGAACCCCTATCGCATTTCGTCAAATACTTCATTTCGTTTTTCGCAAAAACATTAAAATTCCGCGCGTAACCACAGAACATGATTACTACGATCTAGTAATTAATTGCAATTCTTGCCACTTTCAAAAATTATTTTAAGGTGTTAACTGCGTGCTCTTGCAGTTTAGTTGTTGGGTACGGCCCGAATATTTTCCCCGGTGAGTGGGGCCATTTGTCCGAAGCCCACAATTTATCTCGTAAGAAGGAGAAGAAATTTATTCAGAGGACCGGGGAGTTATTCGGGGGTTGGGCGAATATCCCCGCCTAGGTGTCGGCCACGAGCCCTTGAGCTCTGGCGGCTTCCTCGTACTTTTTTTTTCGGTGCTTCGCATGAATACTGCAGGGCAACCAGAGGTGACGAATATTTTCTCCTGATTCAATGCAAGGGCACACAACACTTTCGGCTCGTCCTATTGTATGTAAGAAACACTTTGTGCACGCTGTGCCTAGGCGTAATCTGTGTATTACTGCGTCCAGAGACCATGTAATCGTTACAGGAATAGGGAACCTTATTTTTAGGTCAATATGAAATAAAAACCACTCTCCACCACCGTTTTCGAACCAACTATCTTTCGATAATCAGACCGAAAGTTGACGTAAAGTGCTGCGTGCATCGCTTTCAGAGAGGTATCAGATTAGCCTTGTTTTCGCCATCATCCATACCATGCTGAATACGCCGATTCTCGTCCGGTCCCCGAAACTAAGCCGCATTGGGCTCGGTCACTACATGGCAGTCTCGAGCTAAGCAGTATTGGGCTCGGTCAGTACTTGGTAGTCTCGTTTTCGCCATCGGCCATACCATGCTGAATACGTCGGTTCTCGTCCGCTCCTTGAAGCTAAGCCGCATTGGGCTCGGTCACTACTTGGCAGTCTCGAGCTAAGCAGTATTGGGCTCGGTCAGTACTTGGTAGTCTAGTTTTCGCCATCGGCCATACCATGCTGAATATGTCGGTTCTCGTCCGCTCCCCGAAGCTAAGCCGCATTGGGCTCGGTCACTACTTGGCAGTCTCGAGCTAAGCAGTATTGGGCTCGGTCAGTACTTGGTAGTCTAGTTTTCGCCATCGGCCATTGCATGCTGAATACGTCGGTTCTCGTCCGTTCCCCGAAGCTAAGCAGCATTGGGCTTGGTCTGTACTTGGGAGTCTAGTTTTCAGCATGCGCCGCGCGTGCTAAACGGTCTGCCTCTGCCTTGACTGGAATACCACAGTGACTAGGAGTCCATTGAAATACTATTTCACGTTGCAAGTCTATCGCCTTTGTATATATATTTTTTTACTCTATATAGCGGAGCACGATCATTTTTGTTCATGCTTATGGAATTAATGCTTCAATAAATACTCAGGATGACCCGTTTGATTGTGGTTGTGAGCATAAGAACGTCGAGGCAGATATTACGGAATAAAGTTCTGTGGTAGAGGTAGTGACGCTTGATAATTTGAACCTTCTCTGTTATATCGTAGAAGGTAGGTAGAATGCAGAGGTTGAACTTTCAATTTTGGAAAAGAGATCTGCGTATACCTGAATGTAATCCTTGTAGGTATGTTAGGTACGCCACACTGTTAACTCTCTCACAGCTACTTCCGGTAAGACACATTTACGAGAGATGCCCGACACTTTGAAAGCTCTCCAATCGATAGCAGCCGTGGGAGACACTCGGCTTCTGCTTGCCAAAACTTCTCCTCGGGGGACAATGCTGCTGCATTGTTGTATTGCCGCGTGCACATGTGCCCCGTTATTCCTGAGGAATCGGGTGACGGGCACGCTGCGTTGCGAGGCGAACATAATGGCAGTATTTCTCAACAAATCACAGTGCCCGAAAGAAAGATTGACATGCCTCTGCTATTTATTACTAAAGCACCGGCCGTTGCAAGGGGTATACTCCAATACATATACGCATACTTCTGGCCAGGAGATGCTCAAGAGCTTCATCCGAAGAGCGCGAGAGATTGTGAAGGACCTGGGCAGAATGCGCTATTCTTTGTCTTATGACTGCACTGTGCATGCGAAGCAGTGGT